>NC_025693.1:16391713-16402533 GCF_000633955.1 Camelina sativa
ATTGACGGCATAGGAGATGTCATGTCGTGTAAAGGAGAGGTACTGAAGACTACCAACAACGAACCTGTATTGTGAGGCATCTTGTAGAGGCGTACCAGAGTCCTTTGTGAGTTTTGGTGAAGCGGCAAGGGTGTGGGAACCGGTTTTGCCAGGTGCATATTGTTCTTGTGGAGAAGATCCATTATGTATTTGTGTTGCATTAGGTGTAGTCCTTGAGATGTCCGTGAGACTTCAATGCCAAGAAAATAATGGAGATCAGTGGGATCTTTGATGGAGAAACGGCGAGAGAATGATTCGAGAATAGACGTAACAACGGTGGAGTCATTGCCGGTGACAATGATGTCGTCAACGTAGACCAGAACATATGTGATATTGGAACCGGAGCCAAGAATGAAAAGAGATGTATCGGCAAGAGAATTGTGGAAGCCAGAGTCAAGGAGATGTTGTTTGAGCGCCATGTACCAAGCGCGAGGAGCTTGCTTCAAGCCATAAATTGGTTTGCGTAGGCGACAGACATGTGTAGGTTTATCTTTGTCGATGAATCCCGGTGGTTGTGAAATGTAAACCTCTTCAGTGAGATCACCCTGGAGGAAGGCGTTGTTAACGTCAAGTTGTTTGATTTGCCAAGACTTCTTAACCGCAACATCGAGAATAAGATGAATGGTGGTCGACTTGATCACAGGACTGAACGTCTCGGCATAGTCCTTGCCATATTGTTGATGGAAGCCCTGGCCACCAAACGAGCCTTGTAGCGGTCGAGTTCTCCATTGGCAAGAAATTTAGTAGTGAAGACCCATTTGCAGCCTACAATGTTTTGCTGAGCATTATGAGGAACCAAGTCCCACGTATGATCGATAGTCAAGGCACCATATTCTCTTGAGCAGGCAGGGCTCCAATTCGGATCTTTCAAAGCTTGAGCAATGGTCGTTGGTTCTTTTGGTGTTGTAGGAGAGGCAGTGACGTGAAGAGAGAGCTTGGTATTTGGTTTTGTGATATTATTTTTGGCTCGAGTTTTCATTTTGTGTGTATTTTGTGGTGGCTCGACATTGCGATTTTGGTTCTGTGGTTGTGTTTGACTAGCTTGGCATGGTGGGGGTCGTTGTTGTAGTTGAGGCTGAGTTGTAGGTTGCAACTCATTTTGATGTTGAGCAGTGGGCTCATGGGAGAGAGGCTTAGGCTGAGACGTAGGTCGCGTCTCATTTTCGTTTGGAGCAGTAGGCTCCGAGTTCGACAAAGAAGAAGGAGAAGAAGAAGAGATTGAGTTAGAGAACGATACCTGATCCAATGACGATGAGTGGGGGTAAAGGTCAGAGTCGTGGGGTCCCAAATTTGAAGACGGAGCCAGCGTTGGTGTCGGTTGTACGGGACCAGTGTGTGGAGCGTCATGATGTGTTGATAGGGCTGGTGGATTTGGGGCTGTAGGTTTAGGACGTCATTGATACGTAATCAGAGTGTCACGAGCAGCAATAGGTGGAGCAGGAGGGTTCGTAGAGTCTGATGGAGGTGTGTCAGGTTGTGGTGTAGAAGCTGGCAACGAAGAAGGCAAGACCGACGAACGTTGTTGAGGCAGCGGAGTCAAAGAAAACGATTTGGTGGGTGACGTGTGGGACAAGTTACGGAACGGAAAGGTTTGTTCATCGAACTGAACATGGCGGGATGTGTACAAACGTCCAATCGGTATATGAAGGCAATAATAAGCGCTTTGTGTAGTAGAATAGCCAAGAAAGATACACCATTGAGATCGATCTGCAAGTTTGTGTTGAGCGTACGGCCTCAACCAAGGAAAGCATAGGCAGCCAAATACGCGGAGTTTCTCATAGTGTGGTGCCATATTAAACAGCTTCTGAAAGGGTGATTGCATGTTGAGAACAGGAGTGGGGAGTCTGTTGATCAAGAATACAGCAGTGGCAAAAGCGTATGGCCAGTATTCTTTAGGGACCGAGGCGGTAGAGTGAAGCGTCAGTGCCGTTTCCACAATGTGATGATGCTTCCTCTCAGATATGCCATTGTGTTCAGGAATATGAGGAGGAAAGGTTAGGTGGGAGATACCGTGAGTTGAAAGACTTAAGGCCACAAACTCGCCCCCATTATCTGTAAAGAGGGTGCCAATGTGGGTTTGGAAGCGGTTTTCAACAAGGGCTTTGAAGGCGGTGAAGATATTGTGGACATCAGATTTTCGTTTAAGTGGGTATAACCAAGTGTGTCTGGTGAAGTGGTCGACCAGAGCAAGGTAATATTTGTAATTTTCATGAGAAAGTATGGGAGAGGTCCAAACATCAGAATATATGTATTCAAGTGGGCAAGTAGAGGTGATTGTAGTATTAGAAAAAGGAAGTTTATGAGTTTTATTACTGAAACAATCAGAACAAGACATAGGTGTTTGAGTAGATGAAGCAACAGGAAGAGAAAATTTTGAAACAATATTATTAAGAATGGGAGGTGAAGGATGGCCTAAACGAGAGTGCCACAAGAAGAGGTTTGGTTTTGGACCAGCGGAGGAAAGCAGAGCAACTACGGTTGGATTCTACACTGGCCACACATACAGCTCATTTGTTGTCCGACCTTGGAGTAATGGGACCCCCGTACTAAGATCTTTCACCTGAAATGATGCAGAAAAGAATTCGACATAGACTTGGTTAGCATTGCAAAGACGTTAAACGGAGATAAGACTCTTGTGAATATTTGGAACACATAAAACTTTATCTAAGAGTAAAGTGCGAGTTTGAGAAGGAAGTAATATTGAACCGATATGAGAGATAGGCATGGTGGAGCCATCAGCAATAACAAGATCATCACCACCATTGTATGGTTGGTGAAGAGAGAAGCTGCTGAGATCAGAGGTTATGTGATGTGTGGCGCCACTGTCGAGGACCGCCATGTTTGCACGAGGTTGCCACGGGTGAAGGGACTAGCGTGACGTTGCAGAGAAGATTGAAAAGAGTGAAGCTGAGGACAGCGACGAGCACTGTGACCTTGAGTGTTGTAGATCTGACATTTACCAAGGTATGGCCTGGATCAAGTGTTGTTGGTGGAAGGTGAGTTGTTCGACCAGTTACCATAGTTGGGTCGCTGCTGAGAGGAGAATGACCGAGAGTTGTTCCTGTTGGAGTTGTTGTTGTTGTTGCGAGCATGTCGGTGTTGAACCATATTTGCAGACGCAGGAAATGGAGTGGGTTGGACAGCAGCAGCGGCAAGGAGGTGAGCTTCACGGTTGCGGAGTCTCTCATGCACATCGGTGATGGTGGGAGGAGCATCTTTGCTTTCAACCTGGTCAATGACCGGTCTGTAATCATCAGGAAGACCCTCAAGGATCTTCTCAATTTGGTCATCATGATCGAGCGGTTTACCAAGAACTGCAAGTTCATCAAAACGAAGGACAAGACCACGAACATATTCATCAATAGATTTACCACCCTTTGTCCATACCTTGATTTGGTTCTTGATCTGTTTCACATGGCCACGGCTTGGTTTGGCAAAGGTGTCAGCAAGAGTCTCCCAAACTTCAGCAACAGTTTGAGCACGTGACACTATAGGTTGAACAGAAGGAGACATGGCGCCAAGTAAGGCACTGTAGAGGAGATGGTCTTGACGTTTCCAGAAGACAAAGTCTGGATTTGGAGTCGTAGAGTTAGCCGTTTTCACTATGGGGGGAGGAGCAGGAGCAGATCCATTGAGATAACCAGCAAGCTGATAGCCATCAATCAGGGCATGGATCTACAGACTCCACATGAGGTAGTTGGTTTCATTAAGTTTCGTGACATTAGCATTGTTGACATTGAAGAGAGGTTGAGTCGAGGTTAAGATGACATCGCCAGTTGAGGGAGAGTCTGTAATGTCCCCGAACCGTCCTAAGACCACGAAGGCCATCAGACAGCCACGGGACGCCACTTGCGGAATTGACCTAGGTGATCCGGTCGAGGGAGGGAAGCTGCAGACTTCCCGACCGGTCCTCCCTGGCACAACTCCACCCGCATCCGAGGTTACTTAGGCTTTGCAACCCTCGTGGCCTGGTGCGTTGTGTTAGCCCGGACAAGGCTGAGTATCATTTGCAACTTGCCATGTTTTCCTGAAAACCGTATATATTACTTTAGTAAAATAATTCATCATAAACAAATCATTAAAGTAATATATAAAGATAGTCGGAAAAATTTATACATAACCATTTATAAAATATAGGGTTTTACAAGGAACACAAGGAAAACCCTATCTGGCACCCTAAAGTTTGCTCCAGCTCTAGACTCACTTAAGCTCTCCTGCAAGGCCAAAATATTATCATGAGTAATCTAAGATTACTCAGTGAGCCTGGGTACCCCTTTATCCTAAACAGGATTCTATTTCCCAACCCGACTACCCCAGCAGACAAAGAAAACAAGCAAGTGAAACAAACTAGCAAGTTATCAAAGTAACGCAACAAAAGCTATAGCGGAAGCAATCAAACAACAAACACGCAAGAAAGACTAGATCACTACGACTTACTTCGAAACGATCTAAAAAAATAATTGCTATTATAAGAGAGAAGCGACCTAAGGGAACAAGGAACTACTTGGAAACCTTAGACTCTTACCTCCTACCCGACTCACTAAGACGTCTAGAATATGACAAGAATACTTGAAATACCGTAGATTCTTAGACAACACGCAACATGCAAAGACGACTAGACATAAACAAGTGACGCTTGAATACTCTAAACTCTTTACACCTAGGGCCCTTCGATATTCTGTTCCGTTCCAATCCTTCCCCATGCCGAGACCACAAAGTTCTCCGGCATGATCCCACCTTTAGCTACATCGTCATATAGCGGTTACACCGGTAGCTAGCCAGTCGTAACATTGTCTCGCGCGAGTGGTCGTTGAGAACTCTCGCGAGACATACGCTTTTGGAAACAGAAATATCGACACACTACTCTAGCTTCGGACTCAAGAAACGAATTCAAGAGACTAGGCTAAAATAAAACACACAAGGATAATTCAAGCAACGATTAATCAAGCATACAAGCATGAAATCAAGCGAGAAATAACCATGCAATAATCAAACAAGGAGCAAGTATATAAATCAAGCAACTTAAGATTATTCTACATGCATGCAAACAATATAAGCAACTTAAGCAAAGATTATGCAACAAGTCCTAATACGCATGCAACCAAATAAGATTTACCCATTTAAATCCTAAGTCCAAATTAACATGCAACCTAACCGATTTACTCATTTAAATCCTTAAGGTTAATTTAAGCATGTTCTAACCTCGATTAAAATTATGCAAAACAATGCAAATTATTTAATCATCTATCATGCATGCAACCGGATTTTAACAAGAAAATATTCAAGTAAAACTAGGTTCATTTTAGCATGCAATTCTAACCAAATTTTTAAGTCCCAATTTACTTAAAATGCAACCGAATTCAACATGCATGGTGATTCAAGTTAGATGTGCATTTAAACATTTCACTAAGATGAATCCTACCATACTAGGCATGCAATCAATTTAAACCAAAACTACATGCATCTATCCTACATGCATTACCGCAGACTCACCTTTCGCGTATCGACGATGATTACACAGACTCACTGCACCACACGATCAGACGGTCTTTGCGTCGACAGTCCTCCGCTCCTTCGACCGTTCTCGTTCTCGACTTACTCGATCCAACCGCGTTTCTCTCCCAAAGATCTCTTCGATAGAAACTCCTTTTTCTTCGACAGCTTGATTTCGACACTAACTCCGGGTTTTCTCGATGATCACTCGATAACAACTCCGCTCCTTCGTCTATGATTACTTCGACGGAAACTCCTTCTTTTACTCGATGATTTCTCTCTCGACAATCTCTCTTGTTCCTCTCTTGTCTTTGAGAGAAAGCAAGGCTTAAGTGTTTGAGTTTTTAGAGAAATGAGAGAAATGAGAAACTTGGGTAGTGAGTCTCACTCCCCCTATTTATAAGCTCGGATTCTCTCTTGCTTCCCTTAGTGCAAATCGACATGTGTCTTCCTCCCTTCTTGCATGTGCAGCGTGCTCCTCACTCCCCAATAGCGTCTTGACAATTAGTCCACTATTTCTTCTTCATTAGTGCATGAAAATCCTCTTATTAGTGCATGTTACTTAATTGCCACAAGATTTTGTAAGGCAAAGATGCACAAGACTTGTCTCAATGTTGCCCTCTTCTTTCCCTTAAGACTCTTGGCAAAAATTAGTGAGACTTGGCCACCTTGAACACCACTTCTTCATTAATCTCCTTGATTAAGCTAATCCTCCACTATCTCTCTTAATCTCCTTGAATTTTTAAATTCCTCCACTAATTTCTCCTTGATTAAAATAATCTTCCACTTATCTTAATTCTGATTGGTCGAAATTTTTAGGAAATAAGAAATTTCCCAAAAATATTCAATCCTTCGTCCAGCACCTTTGACGTTCCCTCTGGCATTCCTCGACTCACTCGGACCAGTTCCTCGATCGTTCGGTCAATGGTTATCGGTCCTCTCGGCTTTGCGCGTCACGATCGAGCACTCCTCTCGACCATTGGTCGATCGTTAACGGTTCTCTTGGTAAATTTTCTCGATAACTTTTCTCGACTCCTCGATCATTCTTAGGGTCCTGGCCGTACTCCCGGTCACTCCGTCTTGGTTTGGTCATTTTTCAACTCCTGCCTTTTTCCTCGGACTTCTTCTGGTCGTTCTTCTTTGTTTTACATCTTCTTTCTTTTTAAGTCTTTTCTGGTCCATTTCCTTGATCTTTTATTTTGGGATTTTTACTCTTGGTGAGGGCCATTACATTCTCCCCCCCCTTATAAGAATTCGTCCCCGAATTCTCACGTCTCCTTCTTCTTCTGGTGATGCTTATACTCCTGGCACATATGTCGTTGCCTTGTAATTACTATCATGTTAATATCTTTGCCAAAATCCTCCTTCCTTTGGCTGTTTCTTCTCCAACATTTCACTCCACATTCATACCACCGTTTAATTTTAAACACTCGGACTCCGTTTGCGGTTGCTTCTTGGAAAGCTTCTGCATCTCCAGCAATCACTTGGCTCGTCTTAATCTTTAGGTTCTCCATACATTGAGATTTTTGCCTTGTTGCACCATGGCTTGACCACCATCAACTTCCTTGAGTCAATGCTTCTCTTTCTTCAGCTTGTTCCTGATTCTTCTCTCCTCCTTCCGTTTATAGCTTAACTCACTTCACCTTGATATACTTCAACATACGACTTGTATTTTCTCTTTTATTGACCTTAACACGATGCTTCTTCGATTCACCTACTTCTTTATCCGTACATGCCTTAGGATCTTATCTCCTTTCAATTTCTTTGGCTGGTTTTCGCCTCTTTAACATATTAGGGCTTCGCCGTTGCTGTTCGTTATTTTCTTGCACCCTCTTTGTCCTACTCCTTGGACTACGTACTTTTTCTCTCGCACTTTCTTGGTCATGTTTACTTTGACCCTTTTTATTTGTTTGTTATTGTCGATTGATTTGCACTATTCTTTCGGTTCCTTTGAGTTTGCCTCAACCTTCTTCATCATTCCTCTTCTTTTCACTCCTCCTTCTTTTAATTAATCACCTGAACTGGCTGTTCTTATCTTGGTCGAACTCTCTTGTTCTTTCTTGAGCTTCTTCTCTTCTGTCTGATCGCGCTTTTTGGTGACTTATGTGAGTCTTCATCGACCGCGTTAAATAATGCAAGGTAATTATGCAATATAATTATCTATGCAAACCTATAGAACTCAAGCAACAATCACACCAAGTAATGAAAACAAGCAAAGATTAGCAAGCAGTTAAATAGTACAACGAGAAATACGGCTAGAGAACATAAGGTACTTTTACAAACCGATGGAAAAGCTACAAAAGTTCTACACCAACCTAGCCGATAATTCTAAGGGTTCGGATCCTAGACTAAACAATACGGGTTAGGTCTTGAAATGACAACAAAAAGAATACTATCCAACCCTTACACTTACACCCAAAAAGAAAACAACCTTCCCTTACTCCCCAAGAGTTCTACTGGTTCCTGAGCCTAGTACATGCTTCGCAAAAGCATATGCACTCCCTAACTGGCTCATCAGGTGGCGGTTCAGCGGGAGACTCGGTTGAGGTAGAGGCAGCAGACGTCGAGGTTACAGCTTTGTTTATCGGGTTCTCTTCCACTCGTTCGACTCGTCCTATCGGATTCTCTCCCATCTCCTCACGTCGATTGATTGGGTTCAAATTCTCGCGCACAATCTGATATGGACAGTTAGGAGGAAAGTGTCCACTATCACCACACTCGGTACACCTACTTTGTTTTGGGAATATCATTCGCTCTGGTCTCGCTCTCCAACAGTGGTCGCGTAAGTGTCCCAGCTCTCCACACACCGTACACATAACTTGTTCCGGGTCCGCAAAGTGTTGTGGTCTTGTCCTCCAGCAATGGTTGTTCGGATGCCCTGGTTCTCCACATGCTTCGCACCGCCTCCAATATCTCATACGGTCAGGGTTTGGGCAGCGATAAACAAAGTGCCCTCGCATTCCGCACCACTCACAATCCTGGTTCGTCGGGTCACACATGCGTCTTAACGCCGTCCTCCAGAAGTTCTTCGTCCAATGTCCGACGCCTTCGCACAGTTCGCAGTAGGGCGTGTTTCTCATGTGAACTTGATTCGGGTAAACCACCCTCTTCCTGGCAGTGGCTCGCACTCTCAGCCTGCCTCTCGGCTGAAAGGACATGGAGTTCACCTCTAACTCCCCTTTCTCCTACAACCCTTGGTAGTACTCTCTCGATCTTTTCAAACTCGAAGTACTTTCTCCAATCTCCAACCTTAGTTGCTCTCGGTTCTGACTTCTTAACTCATACATCTTAGCGAGCATCTCCAAGTCTCGGTCCATCGATTCCTCCTCTTCCCCCGGTAACACCATCTGTAATGGCACAACTCGAATGGGGCTATTGCGTCTCAGCACTATCTGGTTCGACTCCACAGGGTCTGGTACAACTTGGTCTTGGTGTCCTTGATTGCTCGCAATTTGACTTGGTTCTCCTTGTTCTCTCACTACACGACTTGCGCTAGGCCTCAATCTCGCGTCCTCCATAAAATCCGTACTCGCATCAGCTTCTTGATCGCGGTCTCTTGGTTTCGGGTCTTGCTCATCTCTTGTCTCCACCACCAAAGTTGGAATGCCTTCATCATCACTTGACACTAAGTCAATCACTTCCACAACTTTATCCCTTCTCGCCGTTGGTTCTTCGGACTTAGAATCTTCCTTAGTTAGTTCGTCTTCCTCCTTGATTCCCGGTACACAACTTCACTGATTGCTCGAGTAATTACCCGATACACTTAACCGCAAGGCAGTATATACGGGGTCGAATCCACAAGTACCAATGGTACACTAAAGATTTGCGAGAGTCGTAAATAGCTAAAGCGAACGAAAGATAGTTTGTTTGGTTTCAGAATTGTAAATAAAGATGCAAGAAATAAAACTGATTAGCTTATAAGATTAAAACATTGGGTCATTGGGTATTTCAGAGATCAATGACTAATGAGAAAATGAAATATGGAATTCAATAATTAAGAACCATTCTAGAACATGAACACAATAACAGACTAACCCTCTTTCAAGGCATTAGAAACTAAACTTGACTACTAGTTTGCTAAACTTTCATTTGCAACCTCCTAGCCAAATTTGCATTACAATCAAGTTCATTAAGTTCACAATGCGTCCCAACATCAACTTTCGCAGGCTAGAAATACATTGCTCAATTCACACTCATTCAGGCATTCTATCGAACACTTTTGATGCATAGAAAAACCTAGAGTCTAAAACAAGGTGATCAGTCCTATTTTAGCATTAAGATCATGTGAATCAAAGAACCTAAGGATTAAGAACTCCAAACAATAATTAAAACATCAATTCATTGAATCTCCTAATTGGAACCCTAAAACCCAATTGGAGAACTACTCACACATAGCAAAAGAGAAATCAAAAATCATAGATGAAGAAAACATGATTAAATTGCAGAAATAATAAGAAAGGGTTTAGAAATCTTCTCCAAATTGTCAATGAGGATCAATCTCTAGAATCCCAAAAGAGTGGCTTACAAAAAGTCTCAGGTAGCAGAAAGAAAGCGTAGAATAAAACTTAGAATAAAACTTAGGGTTTTTCTCCCAGCAAATAAAAGGTATTTATAAAGCTCTCCAAATAGGGTAAAAAAAGGTAACGGCCTGGTTAAGACATTTCTCAGCCAGGCGGGTATCTTAGGTAGGCAGGTTTTGACGTGAAACTTGCCGGTTCAGGCTTCGCTTCTCAGCCAGGCGGGTTCCTCAGATAGGCGGGTTTTAACGTGAAAGTTGTCGGGTTAGACTTTGTTTCTTAACCAGGCGGGTTCCTCTGGTACGCGGGTATTCACGTGAACCAACATTCATCTCATATGCTTGTTTGTATCCAGAATAGCTTATTTTCCTCCCATTTCCTCCAAAGTGTCCTAAAACCTGTAAAGACTCGATAAAGAACTAAAAGACTCCAAAAACACACTTTGACTCAATAAAAAGTGTAAAATAAGAGAGAAAACAAAGATTCAAAACCGATAAAAACACCATATATCAACTTCCCCCGACTTAGATCTTTGCTTGCCCTCAAGCAAAACAAAAACCTTTGCCAAGGAAATAGGTTTGAAAACGCGAGAATTCACATATTCTTCTGGGATCATGCTATCTAACAATTGCCTGCAAACCACTATCACAAAGCTCATATCAAACCGTACTAAATCGTACTTTGCCATGACCGTAGCAGCTTCATAAATCCTATGATCACAAATACTTTCAGACTCAGATAGCTTAACCTTTTAACATTCATTAGTAAATG
>NC_025693.1:16403215-16408690 GCF_000633955.1 Camelina sativa
CATATATCAACTTCCCCCGACTTAGATCTTTGCTTGCCCTCAAGCAAAACAAAAACCTTTGCCAAGGAAAGAGGTTTGAAAACGCGAGAATTCACATATTCTTCTGGGATCATGCTATCTAACAATTGCCTGCAAACCACTATCACAAAGCTCATATCAAACCGTACTAAATCGTACTTTGCCATGACCGTAGCAGCTTCATAAATCCTATGATCACAAATACTTTCAGACTCAGATAGCTTAACCTTTTAACATTCATTAGTAAATGTGTGCACTCTCACAAAGGGGATATCGAACACATTATGGTCTAGGTGTAAGGAAAATTTCAAGGTGGCTCAAGTGTTTAAGGTTTCCAGCAATGCGAACGGATGCAAATCATTATGCAAAATCACAGTGAGACACAGACCAATTAGGAGGTACACAGCTTCCCTCTAACTCGGATCAAACCAACCAACGCTAAACCCCAAACAAATCATTATTGTTCTAGATGCTTTTGATAAATAAATAAGAGCACTCTGACTTTTCCGGTTCCATACTTACTCCTTTCCCATTTTTATTTATTTATTCATTCTTAGATTTTTCTTTTTTTCTCTTTTTTTTTTTTTTCTTTTTTAGATGGGGGAGTGGAACCGGTTCTCGTCTCACAAAATTGCATCAAAAGAACTAAATCATGGAAACTCAACACATGCTTGTGAACATAACCACACAACCACAAAAACTCAATATCAATCACCCAAACAAACTACAATGACAATCCTAACTAGAGGAAAGCTATGTCGGTCTGTATACTCCGTAGTTTTTGCACATGAATGCACATGATGATGATGCTCAAGAATGCGAGTGGTATGAAGCAAGGATATGGGTAAAGGTGTGGTACTAGACTAAAGACGAGTCTAGCCATTCAGAATTTACAAAGAGTGGTAAAAATGGTGTAAACTAAACTCTGAATGTATGATCCATTACATGATTCTCAACCCCCTAAGTGAGATATAATAAGTTCATATTAAGTCCAAATAAGCAAGGTCAAGCTCAAATCATCCAAATTTCAAAGTGACAGGAATTATTGAAGTGATCAAGTCATGATTTTTTTCTAAACTTCCAAGTCATCCTTAAACAATGCTAAATGGTCCCAAGGAAATGAATCAAGCATGGTGCAATTCCCTAAGAAAAGCTCAAAATTCTCAACCAGCATTTTGACTCAATAAAACACACTTTTGACTCGATAAAACAAATTGACTGACTCAAAAGAAAGCAACAAAAGAAAACAACCAAAGCAAAAAAAAAATTAGTAGACATATGACACCCTCCCCCAGACTCGCTTCACACCGTCTCAGTGTGAAAACAAATCCAAGAAAAGAGGTCAAACAGACTCAAAAGAAATTTAAAAGAAAAAGAATTAGTAAAAAGTGAAATACCTGGTGGGTTGCCTCCCACAAAGCGCTTGTTTCATGTCACTAGCTTGACCGGATTCTTGTGAACTAATGAGTATGAGCACAAGGACTTGCTCCAAAACAAGGTCCCCAATCATTCATCTTTAGCTTCAGAACTCTACTCATAACCCCTTTCACAGCTTTTCGACCTTTTTCTTTCAATTTTGAAGTTAGAATACTCCTAGCTTTTGAAAAAGGTTTTGAGGTTCTCTTACATTGCACCTTATACTCTATGGTATCTCCAACACACTTCATAGGTGTCAAGGTTACATAAGGATTTTCCTTGATCCATTTGGGCTTCACCTTGGAAGTAGCACTAACCTTTTTTACTGGAATTTGAAGGTCTCCATCCAGGACTTCCTTGACCTCACTCCAACCAATGCATGTCTTCGCATACTTATCCCTAGGATCATCAATGGTTTCAATTGAAAAGGCTTGTCCTCCAATAGTAGGTTTTTTCAGCAACCTTCTCATGTCAAATTCCTGAGTATGGTCACCAATCTGCAAGTGAATTTGCTGTTTTTTTACATCAATCATAGCCCCAACGGTATGTAAGAATGGGCGACCAAGAATGAGAGGATCATGTGGTTCTTTATCAAGCTCCAAAACTGTGAAGTCAGTTGGGATGTAGAAGTTCCCAACTCTAACATGCACATCCTCCACCAACCCAACTGGAGATCGCACAGAACGATCAGCAAGCACTAAGGAGATCCTTGACGGTTTGAAATTGGTGATTCCCAAACGCTCTGACACAGAAAGCGGCATCAAATTGACACTAGCTCCCAAGTCACATAAACATCTCTCAAACATGAATCTCCCAATTTGGCAAGGTAGTACAAAACTCCCTGGATCTCCAAGCTTCTTAGGAATCTCAATCGGGATGATAGCATTGCACTCAGAACTTACCATCTCTACCTCTTCTTTCAAGTGTGCCATTGCAAGGATTTTCTCCTTGTTCCTTTGATGTTTTTCCTGCTTCTCAAAATGCACATATGCCTTCCCAGTTGAAATCATCATGACCCCTTCTTCAATGCTCTTCTTGTAAGACAAGACATCCTTCAAACATTTCTTGTATGTTTTTGTATTCTTTATTGACTCTAGGAATGGGAGTTTGATGTGAAACTCTTTCATAACTTCATCAAAGCGAGCTTTCGCCTTTTCAACCTGCATTTTAGCTTCCGCTAGACGACCTGGAAATGGGAGCTTAGGAACATATGGTGGTGGTGCAACGTATGGTGGCTCATCATCTCCTACAATCTCATTATCTACAGCAACATCAACAACAAGAACTTCCTTCTCAGAAATAATACTCTCATTTGCAGCTTCTTGATGACCTCTCTCAACAACTTCTCCAGGTTCTTCTTGAATCATAACAGCATAACAATGCTCTTTATTTTTGGGTTCACTTTTCCCTGGTAAAACACCTGATGGTCGCGTAGAGGCAGAAGAAATCTGAGCTACTTGGTTCTCAAGAGTTTTAACATGTGAAGATAGTGTTGTGAACTTCCCATTGAGATCCCGATACATGCTATCAACCTTAACATTGATTTCAGCAGCATTCTTCACCTGACCTTGAAGAATCTGCTGCATCATCAACTTCATTTCATTATCCCCTGAAAAAGACGTAGAAGTGTTGCTCAAAGGAGCTTGAACGGGTGCTTGGTAACTTCCCTAGAAGTTGTTAAACTGGGGTTTTTGCTGAAAACCTCCTTGACTATATCCATTTCCCTGTCCTTGTCCCTGAGGCACAAATGGCTTATTGTAGTTTCCTTGCCCTGGTATAAACTGCTTTTGTTGAAACTGTTGTGGTGGATATACCTGATCCTGTGGGTTCTCAACATTAGTGCTCCGGTAAGAGAGGTTGGGGTGATTCTTGTAGCCCTGGTTGAAACCATTGTTCTGATATCCTTGGTTCACGTAATTCAGCTCAGCTTGTAGTTCCTCAGAACCATCTCCAGCACCTTCCTGATAAACCTTACCATCACCAGTATCATCACAGAAATTCAAACTCCTCTGATCTCTTATCAAAAGCTCCTCCACTTTTGCAGTCAACTCAGCAATCTGTTTTGATTCTCCTCCTCCATTACTTCTCACTGTCCTATCATAGTCAACACAATGGTTACTGTTGCTAGTAGCTAGGTTCTCAATCAAAATCTCAGCTTCTCCTTCTGTTTTGGTCATGAAGTCCCCATTACTAGCTGTATCCAGGGCCATCTTATACCTCTCATCAACCGCTCTGTAGAACGTGTTGATGAATGATTCTGGTGTGAATCCATGGTGAGGACATTCTCTCTTATAGTCTTTAAACCTTTCCCAAGCCTCATGGAATGACTCAATAGCATGTTGCTGGAAGCCTGAAATCTTATTCCTAAGAAGAGTAGTCCTTGCTTGAGTAAAATATTGTCCCAAGAACGCAGCTTTATACTCATCCCACGTTCGAATGGTATCTCCCTTCAATGACTTAAACCAGCGATGAGCTTTATCACTTAGAGAAAATGAGAACAACCTGCATTTGACAGCATCATCAGGTACCCCATTCATTCGCGTCGTGCCACATATATCCTCAAAGTACTCCAAATGATAAACTGGGTTCTCTGACGGTAGACCATGAAACTGATTTTGCTTCACTAAACCCAACAGTGCCGGTTTGATCTCAAAATTATTTCTGGCAATGGGAGGATGTTAGACACCTCTGCGGTACATCTCAGCGTTGGGAGCATCATGTTCTCTCAAAGTCTGTCGAACATTTGCTGGTCTTTGATTAAAAGCAGCTAAACGGGCAGCTTCGCGGCGCACAGCTTCTCTTTGCACAGCTGCACGGGCAGCCTCTCCACCAGCAGGAGGATTAACGTTCCCAGCAGGAGGGGGATCCTCAAACTCTCCATAATGTTCATCTTCGTGATTTTCATCATCTACATTGCCAACATTTAGACCAGCTAAACCATCAGCCATTTCAGCAAGTCTTTTCTTTCTCCTATTCTCTCTCTCAAACTTTCCCAAGTCTTTGTGATATTGTTCTAGGTGTGAAGAGCCTGCACTGCGGGTCATACACCTGAAAACACCAAAAGAGAGAAAAAGCTTTAGTTAACAACTGTGATAAAAATGCTCTAGACTATAAACTAATCCTAAATCTCTAGGTAACACAATTGGTCAACGGCGCCAACTTGATTGCTCGAGTAATTACCCGATACACTTAACCGAAGGCAGTATATACGGGGTCGAATCAACAAGGACCAATGGTACACTAAAGATTTGCGAGAGTCGTAAATAGCTAAAGCGAACGAAAGATAGTTTGTTTGGTTTCAGAATTGTAAATAAAGATGCAAGAAATAAAATTGATTAGCTTATAAGATTAAAACATTGGGTCATTGGGTATTTCAGAGATCAATGACTAATGAGAAAATGAAATATGGAATTCAATAATTAAGAACCATTCTAGAACATGAACACAATAACAGACTAACCCTCTTTCAATGCATTAGAAACTAAACTTGACTACTAGTTTGCTAAACTTTCATTTGCAACCTCCTAGCCAAAATTGCATTACAATCAAGTTCATTAAGTTCACAATGCGTCCCAACATCAACTTTCGCATGCTAGAAATACATTGCTCAATTCACACTCATTCAGGCATTCTATCGAACACTTTTTATGCATAGAAAAACCTAGAGTCTAAAACAAGGTGATCAGTCCTATTTTAGCATTAAGATCATGTGAATCAAAGAACCTAAGGATTAAGAACTCCAAACAATAATTAAAACATCAATTCATTGAATCTCCTAATTGGAACCCTAAAACCCAATTGGAGAACTACTCACACATAGCAAAAGAGAAATAAAAAATCATAGATGAAGAAAACATGATTAAATTGCAGAAATAATAAGAAAGGGTTTAGAAATCTTCTCCAAATTGTCAATGAGGATCAATCTCTAGAATCCCAAAAGAGTGGCTTACAAAAAGTCTCAGGTAGCAGAAAGAAAGCGTAGAATAAAACTTAGAATAAAACTTAGGGTTTTTCTCCCAGCAAATAAAAGGTATTTATAAA
>NC_025693.1:16409252-16418539 GCF_000633955.1 Camelina sativa
GAAAACATGATTAAATTGCAGAAATAATAAGAAAGGGTTTAGAAATCTTCTCCAAATTGTCAATGAGGATCAATCTCTAGAATCCCAAAAGAGTGGCTTACAAAAAGTCTCAGGTAGCAGAAAGAAAGCGTAGAATAAAACTTAGAATAAAACTTAGGGTTTTTCTCCCAGCAAATAAAAGGTATTTATAAAGCTCTCCAAATAGGGTAAAAAAAAGGTAACGGCCTGGTTAAGACATTTCTCAGCCAGGCGGGTATCTTAGGTAGGCAGGTTTTAACGTGAAACTTGTCGGTTCAGACTTCGCTTCTCAGCCAGGCGGGTTCCTCAGATAGGCGGGTTTTAACGTGAAAGTTGTCGGGTTAGACTTTGTTTCTTAGCCAGGCGGGTTCCTCTGGTAGGCGGGTATTCACGTGAACCAACATTCATCTCATATGCTTGTGTGTATCCATAATAGCTTATTTTCCTCCAATTTCCTCCAAAGTGTCCTAAAACCTGTAAAGACTCGATAAAGAACTAAAAGACTCCAAAAACACACTTTGACTCAATAAAAAGTGTAAAATAAGAGAGAAAACAAAGATTCAAAACCGATAAAAATACCATATATCATTCACCATCGTCTTCGTTCCCTCTCTCCGGTGAGCGCATCTCGTTTAGTACCAATAAAATTCTGGTAACCGTCTCTGCTTTCTCTTCTGCTTGTTGCTCTCCACTCGGACCTCCGGTCTCGGGTACCACTCCGTGTACCACTTGCAGCTCCTTCTTCCTCCGGCACGTACACGTCCGTCAAGAAATCCAGAATCTTATCAATCGCCTCCGGGTACTCCCTTATAAAGTTCTCAGGGCTAATATCCTCGCATTGGTCCTCCACAAGATCCAATAATAACTTCTGCAATTTGTCGGCTAGCTCCACCTCCGCCTCTCCATGATCTCCCACCGGGATAGTTTCAAACTTCCTTTGTGCATCCATTCGTACTTGAAGTCGGCTTGGCTCGCCAATCTCCAACACTATTGTCTGGTCATCCTGATTAACTTCCAACTCCTCCGTTTTATCCAAACATTCGGACGGATCGGTCTCGACGGACCAGTTGGTGTCGTCGGCATCGAATACCCCGTCCTCACTCTCATTACTCGAATTATTTGGCCCTTGGCTGCTTTCTGATTCCGTTGACAAGAACCCGTTACGATGTCCACAATCCTCATGTCTCGGCCCCTCATCTCCTGAATCATCCCCGCAACCTGAATCACCTGAAGACATCTAAAAAAAATACCCACAAGAAACAAGGTCAGACGCTTAGTTCGTTCTAAGGTTCAACCTAAACTAGACAAGCAAACTACCGGATAAAAATTCATGTTCTTGCGACACATTACTCGATAAAACTTTGAAATGCACAAGTGCTCGCGGGTTCGAAAACACCGCTCTGATACCACCATTGTAACGTCTCCGAACCGTCCTAAGACCACGAAGGCCATCGGACAGCCACGGGACGCCACTTGCGGAATTGCACCTAGGTGATCCGGTCGAGGGATGGAAGCTGCTGACTTCCCGACCGGTCCTCCCTGGCACAACCCCACCCGCATCCGAGGTTACTTAGGCTTTGCTCGTGGCCTGGTGCGTTGTGTTAGCCCGGACAAGGCCGAGTATCATTTGCAACTTGCCATGTTTTCCTGAAAACCGTATATATTACTTTAGTAAAATAATTCATCATAAACAAATCATTAAAGTAATATATAAAGATAGTCGGAAAAATTTATACATAACCATTTATAAAATATAGGGTTTTACAAGGAACACAAGGAAAACCCTATCTGGCACCCTAAAGTTTGCTCCAGCTCTAGACTCACTTAAGCTCTCCTGCAAGGCCAAAATATTATCATGAGTAATCTAAGATTACTCAGTGAGCCTGGGTACCCCTTTATCCTAAACAGGATTCTATTTCCCAACCCGACTACCCCAGCAGACAAAGAAAACAAGCAAGTGAAACAAACTAGCAAGTTATCAAAGTAACGCAACAAAAGCTATAGCGGAAGCAATCAAACAACAAACACGCAAGAAAGACTAGATCACTACGACTTACTTCGAAACGATCTAAAAAAATAATTGCTATTATAAGAGAGAAGCGACCTAAGGGAACAAGGAACTACTTGGAAACCTTAGACTCTTACCTCCTACCCGACTCACTAAGACGTCTAGAATATGACAAGAATACTTGAAATACCGTAGACTCTTAGACAAAACGCAACATGCAAAGACGACTAGACATAAACAAGTGACGCTTGAATACTCTAAACTCTTTACACCTAGGGCCCTTCGATATTCTGTTCCGTTCCAATCCTTCCCCATGTCAAGACCACAAAGTTCTCCAGCATGATCCCACCTTTAGCTACATCGTCATGTAGCGGTTACACCGGTAGCTAGCCAGTCGTAACATTGTCTCGCGTTGAGAACTCTCGCGAGACATATGCTTTTGGAAACAGAAGTATCGACACACTACTCTAGCTTCGGACTCAAGAAACGAATTCAAGAGACTAGGCTAAAATAAAATACACAAGGATAATTCAAGCAACGATTAATCAAGCATACAAGCATGAAATCAAGCGAAAAATAACCATGCAATAATCAAACAAGGAGCAAGTATATAAATCAAGCAACTTAAGATTATTCTACATGCATGCAACAATATAAGCAACTTAAGCAAAGATTATGCAACAAGTCCTAATACGCATGCAACCAAATAAGATTTACCCATTTAAATCCTAAGTCCAAATTAACATGCAACCTAACCGATTTACTCATTTAAATCCTTAAGGTTAATTTAAGCATGTTCTAACCTCGATTAAAATTATGCAAAACAATGCAAATTATTTAATCATCTATCATGCATGCAACCGGATTTTAACAAGAAAATATTCAAGTAAAACTAGGTTCATTTTAGCATGCAATTCCAACCAAATTTTTAAGTCCCAATTTACTTAAAATGCAACCGAATTCAACATGCATGGTGATTCAAGTTTGATGTGCATTTAAACATTTCACTAAGATGAATCCTACCATACTAGGCATGCAATCAATTTAAACCAAAACTACATGCATATATGCTACATGCATTACCGCAGACTCACCTTTCGCGTATCGACGATGATTACACAGACTCACTGCACCACACGATCAGACGGTCTTTGCGTCGACAGTCCTCCGCTCCTTCGACCGTTCTCGTTCTCGACTTACTCGATCCAACCGCGTTTCTCTCCCGAAGGGTCTCTTCGATAGAAACTCCTTTTTCTTCGACAGCTTGATTTCGACATTAACTCCGGGTTTTCTCGATGATCACTCGATAACAACTCCGCTCCTTCGTCTATGATTACTTCGACGGCAACTCCTTCTTTTACTCGATGATTTCTCTCTCGACAATCTCTCTTGTTCCTCTCTTGTCTTTGAGAGAAAGCAAGGCTTAAGTGTTTGAGTGTTTAAAGAAATGAGAGAAATGAGAAACTTAGGTAGTGAGTCTCACTCCCCCTATTTATAAGCTCGGATTCTCTCTTGCTTCCCTTAGTGCAAATCGACATGTGTCTTCCTCCCTTCTTGCATGTGCAGCGTGCTCCTCACTCCCCAATAGCGTCTTGACAATTAGTCCACTAATTCTTCTTCATTAGTGCATGAAAATCCTCTTACTAGTGCATGTTACTTAATTGCCACAAGATTTTGTAAGGCAAAGATGCACAAGACTTGTCTCAATGTTGCCCTCTTCTTTCCCTTAAGACTCTTGGCAAAAATTAGTGAGACTTGGCCACCTTGAACACCACTTCTTCATTTATCTCCTTGATTAAGCTAATCCTCCACTATCTCTCTTAATCTCCTTGAATTTTTAAATTCCTCTACTAATTTCTCCTTGATTAAAATAATCTTCCACTTATCTTAATTCTGATTGGTCGAAATTTTTTGGAAATAAGAATTTTCCCAAAAATATTCAATCCTTCGTCCGGCACCTTCGACGTTCCCTCCGGCATTCCTCGACTCACTCGGACCAGTTCCTCGATCGTTCGGTCAATGGCTATCGGTCCTCTCAGCTTTGCGCGTCACGATCGAGCACTCCTGTCGACCATTGGTCGATCGTTAACGGTTCTCTCGGTAAATTTTCTCGACAACTTTTCTCGACTCCTCGATCATTCTTAGGGTCCTGGCCGTACTCCCGGTCACTCCGTCTTGGTTTGGTCATTTTTCAACTCCTGACTTTTTCCTCGGACTTCTTCTTGTTGTTCTTCTTTGTTTTACATCTTCTTTCTTTTTAAGTCTTTTCTGGTCCATTTCCTTGATCTTTTATTTTGGGTTTTTTACTCTTGGTGAGGGTCATTACAGAGTCATTGCTTGATGTAGTCATTGCTTGGAGGAGGAGGGAGGCAGCGTTGTGTGGAAAAAAAAATTAGGTTCTAGGTTTCGTTCGGTGCTCTGATACCATATAAGGAATGAGTATCTTCAATATATCAAATGAGAGAAGTTACAGACATATATATACTAGCAGAGGGAGACTAGGGTACAAGTATTTACTTATAAACATATACATATCTACTCTAATAGTTTCCTCATCCAACAAAAATCTTGTGCTTTCATGCAAATTTTCACTCCAGGGTAGCAGTCTAGAATACAAGACCAGATCTTCCAGACGTTTTAGTTTTTGCAGAGAAGGCATTGGATCTTCTTGGAGATTTACTATGAGTTTCAGGGAGTTAAGACTCGGAAAGATCAAATTCATGTCTATGGGAAGTCTTTGTACGCTGCAATGCAGTGTCAACTCGACAAGGATTTCAAACAGAACAGTTTCTTCGGAAAATAAAATGAAGGTCACTACTTTAATCTTCAAGACACAAAGGTTTTTCAGTTTGGATAAGGAAACTAAGTCTAAAGGAACTCTTCTTTGGTCCTTCAATATGTGGAACTCGTAGATCTCCAAGTCCCGAAGATTAATAAGTAACTCATGTTTTAGTTTGCTCCATCTGTAGGAGGAGATAGACCCAGGGCCGTGCCTATAGTGTAACAAAAAAAGGCATTAGCCTCAGGCCCCCACATTATATATAAAATTTTGGTCTAATGATTCAAAAATATTTTCATTTATGTTTTCCACTTGAGTTCAAAACCAAATTCTTAATCTTATGTTAACAAAAAGTTTTTCTTTGTTTTCTCAAATGTGTTTCCACGAAGTCTTCTTGTTATTATAATTTATTTTTTCATGTTTATAGTGGTGTAAAAGTTGATTTTGATTTTGTTTATAACATATATAAAAGACTGATTCTTGTTTATTTTTTCTGTTATATGAATATTGGTTAATATTTATGTTTTCTGAATTTGTAAAAATAATTCAGAAAATGCTTCTATATGAATATGATTTTTAAGAAAAAAAAAATTAAGATATTTTAGACATATAATTGTTGTTTTACACCTCTTTCTTATATATATATATATATAATTATATGTTAATTATCATTAAAAAAAATATTACACTTTTAAACTTGCCTTAAACCCCTAGAAAGGCTGGCACGGCACTGGATAGACCTCAAAGCTTATCCAACACCACGTTAGGTACTCGCTTCCTTGTCACGTCAAATCAGTTAGTTTTCAGCTTCTTGTGCACTCTGCAGAGTACTCATGATGTTTAAAATCTAATACGGACTCCTGTCAACATCAGCAGACTGTTTTCACAACCGTATCTTCAAAAGATTCCTCAAAAATGGTTACATGCATGGTTTTCCGATCTTGGTGCAATTATTGCATCAATGGGCTGATATTTTCCATTGGGTAGTATAGGAACTTTTAACATAAGTTAGAATTTAACATTCCAATAAGAAATAAACATATATTTTGGTCCATATAGAGTTAGGTTACGTTTTGACTAGCTTTATGCAAGATGCATGTGTGGACAGTTGTTGGAGTTTGTTGCAGTTATAAGAGTGTCTGAATTGTTTTGGTGTAGCAACTAAATGTTGATACGTATGGTTCGTGAGATATGTTGCTTCAGATATTAAAATGGAAATTTTATTTCAAAGACCTCGTTAAATAAGAAACAACAAACACACGTCACACAATATATTGAAAGAAAAAGAAAAACAAGGAATTTGAATTCGAATAACGTTCTCTTATTATACATTAAGTTCATCTTCAATCTATAATCAAGTGCTTGACAAGATCATCCAATGCATTGTATGAAGAGCCTCCACTTCTAACAGAGGCTTTGAGCTTCTCTTTTAGAACAACGGCTCTCTCCCTCATCGGCCATGATCAACCTCTTCACAGCTCTCTCGACTACTACTTTTTTCACTTCACCTTAAAGTAGAATCCAAATTCTCCGATCCATACGTCTTCTATATACATTGCGTTTAAGTTCTGCTCACCGTTAAAAGGCCTGCGGTCATCAGCACATATTTTAGTAGCGTCGAACAAACATTTTCAATCGATCTGGAATCTTCAGCTTTGGTAATATTCCTTGTTTCTTCACACTCAGTTTAATCAAACTAGGCAAGGCCTCTTCGTCGATCAGCAACTCATCTAATCTTACCATGAACAATTTAAGATTCCTCAGCCGACTGAAACCTTGAGCGCTGATGCTCATCTTAGTTCCCGAGTATGTACAATCTTTCAGGACCAGATCTTCCAGTCTAGGCAATTTCTGCAGAGCAGGCATTGAGTCTTCCTCCATATTTGTTCCGACAAGTGTCAAAGACTCCAGACTGGGAAAGATCACATCCACTAACCCGCTTTCTGATTCCGACGATAACTTAAAGATTCCCACTTCGAGCTTCAGGACACGAAGATTTATGAGTTTAGAGAAGTGAGAAGTGTGTAAAGGAACTCTTCTCTGGTCTACCCACTTTGAGTCATCGTAGATCTCCAAGTCCCGAAGATTTATGAGTAACTCATGTTTCAGCTTGCTCCAGCTGTAAGAAGAGATAGACCTCAACGTCTGAAGGTTTGCTGCGTCACCTATTAGACATTCTCCCACGAATTTTCCGATGACATGCCTTAGTGATGTGAGCTCACTTAGATCGGTCGTGCACTGGAAGGAGTCCGAGTCATTGCTGGACCTGGACGCATCAAGTGTTTGTAGAAATCGTAAATTAGAGACGAAAGCTGGTAATATAGTGACATTATTATCAGCAATCCCAAGGTACCTCAAGTGAATTAATTCCCCGATCACTTCTGGTAAAGATTCTCTGATATAACGCTTACCACAAAGCAAAAGTCCTCCCATATTAAGCACTCGAAGTAGATTCAGTTTCAAGTTTGAGGTTCTTACACTCCCCACCATTCCTGTCCCTTCTCCGAAAAACATGAAGGTTCGCATCCGTTTGTTTACACGTCTGTCGACCAAGTAATTGTTGTTCATAAGATGGTGAACCACTTCCCTTCTGCACATAGTAGAAGAATGATGCTTCTCGTTGTAAACATTTACAAAGTTAAGCTCTTTAGCTTTCTTGATAACCACGTCTCTGAGAAGATCATGGATTTTGCAAGTCATCACCTTTCCTCTTTCTATTCTTTCAGCTTCCAGTAAACTTCTATCTATCAGCTCATCGATGTAGTACCGAGCCACATCTTCCATCATCATCTCTTCATCCTCTTGTATAAACCCTTCCGCTACAAGTAAACGTATCAATTTCTCCACATTAATCTCATAGTCCTCAGGGAAGATGCTGAGGTAAAGAAAGCAAAGTTTCAACTCGTGTCGCATCTCCTTGAAGCTTAGATCAAAGACAGTGGAAATATGAATGCAGTTATCGTTTAGGCGTCGCCATAAACCAGCACAAACCTCGTGCCACTCGTTTGTCCTCTTCCTAGACAAAATCCCTGATAGCACGACTATAGCAAGCGGTAGTCCACCGCACTTTTGAACCATTTCTTTTCCACTTCTCTGAAGATCCTCATCGACCTTTTCGATATTCCTGAATGCTTTCTGTTCAAACAACTTCCAGCTTTCTTTAATTGTCAAGAACCTTAACTTATGAGCGTAGACTGTCCCATCCACGCCTTCAGCAATCGCTCTAATACGTGTAGTTATGATGACTCTACTTCCTCCATGATTGCATGGTAAGGCTCTCTTCAAGCTCTCCCACGCGGGTGGATCCCATACATCATCTACTACCACCAAATATTTTTTTCCTTCAAGAAGACCGTAAAGGTACACTTCTAACTCCTCATCCTCCTTTAACATATTGATCTTTTCATCAATTTCTTTCGTAGAGACTACTCCCAAAGACCTTATAATTCTCACAAGTATATCTCTTGTTTTATACTCTTGGGAAACGTAAGTCCACGCACGGCAATCAAATCTTCTCTTCACTTCCACCGAGTTGTAAAGCTTCCTAGCAAGTGCAGTTTTTCCGAGACCTCCCATACCAAATATGGAGATGATATGCCTCTTGTCCTCCTTATTATCACCAAGAAGCTTTACCAAAAGAATCTTAGCATCATCTTCCATACCAACTACTTGCTGTTCCTGATCAACAGGTGGAGTACGTCGAAGCTGCCTCACCCTCAAATTTGTAGAACTCTCTCCTCGAGACTCGTTGAAGGATCCTATGCCATAAGTCTCCCTCTTGCGAGTAATATCCAAGATTCTTGTCTTAAGGATCCTGACATCATCAACTATGTTGTACGCATCCATCTTCTCGCCTACTTTGTTGGTCAATCTCCTTAAACCTCGCCTTTGTGATCTTTCTTCGAGTTTCAGAGTATAGGAGTCCAAAACATCTTCAACATCGTATGCTAAGTCCAACACCAGTTTTGTCCACTCTTTCGAGACTTCATCTTCTCTTTCTCGAGCTTCAACATCCTTGAGATAACCTTGGATACAGGTCAACTCCGTCTTCAGGTACTCTAGATCGTCTTTGACTCCCATAAACATCGATGCTTCTTCTATGAGATAGTTGCCGATCTTTCCCACAACGAATCCCGTGATAGCATCTACCATCTCAAAAGAATCTGAGTCGAAGGATTTCAAAATATGGACAATATTGAGATTTGTTTCCCTAGATTGTGTCAACAATTTCAACTTCTCTAAAGCCTTTGACACAGGTTCTGGTTGTGGTTGTTTGTTTTTTTTGACTCTTTATCAAATATTAACGCCTCGTAATATTCTATGGACACTATCCCCTGTTGGTAATTTTATAGAAGAACTCAGATGCAGAAGTGACAGCAAATTTCATTTGTCAACTATATGTTATTTTTTGTTGTTAGAAAGTTTCAAATTTTTCGTAAAAAATATCTACACATTGACATAAACACTAGTAAACGTGGGACC
>NC_025693.1:16419093-16429555 GCF_000633955.1 Camelina sativa
AAAAAAAAAAAAAAAAAAAAAGAGAGAAAAATAGCACATCCTTAAGAGAGAAATTGGAAAGCCTAAGGTGTGGATTACATGAACTTACTTCTCCATTACCCTTAATACCTCTCTCCAAACCGGAAGAACAGAGCACCGGTTCCGTTGTTGTGATCTACAGCATACTCCGCCCGGACCAATCCGAGTTTCACACCTGCACCGTAGGATGAACCCTGTCCCGTTCTCCTGTAGACTGCTGTAGGGTTTCCCTTCACGTCCTTTGAGCTTCCTAAATCATTTCCGTGCTCAACAAAGGCGTAGACATGCGTATTCTTCACAGGAATTCTGATCTCAGCACTGACCTGCAACCCGTGAAAGTAATTAGACACACATTTCTCTGTTTTAGAAAAAATAAAAATAAATATACTGTTTTTGTTTCATGTGTTTGCTGTATTACCTCGGCTATGTTTCTAGCAGCGCCAAGCTCACCCATATTGTAGCCACGGACAGAGTACGGACCACCGAGGACAAAAGCATCGTAGCTTGGAAGGTCGCCAACGCAGCCTCCGTAATGCCCGTGGAGGACTAGAACTGGTGGTGGTGGCTTACCAGCGCCTTCTTCTACTTGCAGCAGCTGAATGAATTTTGTCATGGTTAACTGGTGGCGGTTGAAGAATGGGAATTTGCTCCCAATACCCAGTCCCTGATCCACCTGTAATTTGCAAATACATTGTGTAAAGCTTACAGAGTATACACATGACTAATAATTATAATCTCATTTGATCATTGGTTAAGCAAACCTGAAAGACAGTCCTCTCTCCAACTACTGCCCCATTTATAAATTTGGTATTGTCGCGGGTGATGTTGGCTTGTAGAAAAGCCATCCGATCAATACCGGTACCACTGAGGGTTGTTGGAGGTCCATCAGCACTGATTCCACCACTAGGTAGTAGTCTCTGACCATTTGCAGCAATGTGACTGCTTTCATCTCGGGTTGTTATCTCCTCCATCACAAGTCCATATGTAAACTTACTCTGACGTGTAAAGTTCTGCACGACAGTATGTTTCACATAAGTGTTTTCTAGGGAAAAAAAAAACAAGTTGACTATGGCACTGAGTATTGGCAAACTTACCTCAGTTATATTAGCTTTGAGACCAGCTCGATCAACCCAAATTGGTGGCACTTCCTCAACACCGGGTCCTCCAGTAAATACTGGGCTAAGTTTGCGGCTGTTGAAGCAGCTCGTCTTGAATGTACGGTTACGAGGATTGTAAACACCATCCAGATACGGGTGCACATACTCAAGCTTAAACGAAAGATCATCCTGAAGAAAGAAAAAATATAACATAAGGTTTGTAAGTAGCACATTAACAACAGAAATAGATAGATGGTATCAATCGAAAAATTGAGCTACATATGTATCAACTATGTAAGCTGATAGAATGTACCTGAGGATTCAAGAAGTTGCTAGTGGTCACTGAACCCATGAGAGACCTATTAAGACCCTGGATGTTTCGATGTTCGAAAGTAACAGACCCACCTGGCTGGAATGAAGCCTGATGCATATAAACGGTGACAATCAAACTCAATGGTATATCCAAATTTGACAATCTGTACTTGTGCCAGTAAGAAGTATTCATACCAGTGTGGGAGCTCCTCCGCGCCCAGGAACGATACTCCATTCCGTACTGACTTCAGCTGACTTCTGCTCTAGCTCTTTCAGTTTGATCTCAACGATAATTCCCCCTTCATTTTTCTCATCTGGGCGTGGATTGACTTCAATATTAGAGAACAGACCTAATGAGTTGATGTTCCTAAGAGCTTGTTTCCCAGCTTCAATGTTGAAAACATAGCCTTGGCGGAGCTGTCAACAAAACATCAACGAAACATAGATACTATCACCAAAACTAACATAAGAAATGAGATATATCACAACATGTCTGGGATATGGAACATTTGTAACGTGTGTTCAATGTAGCGATGCAACCATCATACTTAATATAGCAAGTTCGAGTTAAATGTCTGTCAATTTATCTTGATCTTCATCAGTCTATAACATAACTACACTTTCGTCATCATCCTACACCAAACTAGACCATCAAATTTACTGACAGAATCACGATGACAACAACAACGAACTAAACAGAAATAATGGCACATCTAACACAGCAGAACAAGTGACACATACCTGCTTAGGCAATTCCCTGCGCACCACAGGAACTTGAGTGTTCCCTTCAACCACATTCCCAAGCTTATCTTGAAACTGAATCACCAGCTGAGTTATATCACCTTCCACAACTTCACAAACAACCTCCTTAGTGTTCAAATTCCCAAAATTCACAACTTGAGCACAAGCATACCCTTCGTCATGGTACCATTTCTGAACACGGTCCCTAATCCTCTGCAAAAGCCTCGCACTCACTTTCCCTTGATCCCTAAGCATCTGCATCACCTCACCATACACAGGTGCAGGCAACAAACACGGACGAGCCCTATCAATTCTCCTCTTGTAGTCCTTCTCCAAGCTCCTGTAATACTCAAGCTTCTCTTTATCAGTCATATCCGAGTCCATCTCAATCGGCTTGGACTGAACCATCAGCCCAACGTTGATACATCGGAACCTATCAGCAGATTGCCATGTACTCTCAGCAAAGGAGATGGTAACACCTAGGGTTCCGTCAGGTTTCGTTTTCCCTTCCAAATCAACCTTCTCGAACATTCCACAAGTAGCTAGGGTTTCAAGCTCCTTCTGCAATTGAGCTTTAGTGTAAACACCGCCGGGACGAATCGAGACCATCTCGAAGAAGGAGTCTTCAGTACCAATCGTGGTTTGTCTCCGTCGATCAAAGAACATAATATCAGAAACCTTATACTTCTTGAAACCACTAAGCTTGTTCAATTGCACAACGATGTTCGCCGGCAAACCATGAGAATCCCAATCCGGTGATTGTTCCTCATCAGCAACCGCCGGAGCCGGAGAAAACAATTTCCCCCAAAATCCACCATCTCCAGCACCGCCTCCACCACCAAACCCACCGAAATTCCCATCTCCTCCTCCTCCACCTCCACCTCCACCACCACCGCTTAGAACCGACGGAAGATTCGAGATTCGGAATAGAAACAAGGACGCAGCGGACGAGACTGATGCTACGGCTAGAGGTTTCGCTAGGCTTTTAAGGAGAGAATCCTTCGAAGACGGCTCAGTGTCTCGGCTAGGTAAGCTACTGCTGCATTTTATCGATGGGACGCGAGGAGACGGTGAGGAGAAGCGAGGAAGACGAGATGTAGAAGGCGAAAGAAATTTCCGGCGAGAAGAGAGAGGATTAGGATTGGTAGAGGTAGTCGCCGCCGGGATAAGCTGCCCGTTGACGGAGAAGGCGGCCATGGGCGGAGAAAGGGATAGATAAGGTTTTAGGGAGAAGAAGAAGAAGAAGGTAGTGTACTTTTTGGCTTCGGCGAAAGAAGTGTACTTTTGGGTTTTAAGCAGGTAAAGAGATACTTTCCTTCAGATTACATTCCGTTTTGTATATTACCAAACGAACTGCGTGCCGTTTATTCTAGCTGTAAACAGTATGCATGTTAAGTGAGGGGTTACAAAAAAAATATATATACAGTATATATTCTATGCTTTGACTTATCTCTGTATTTCACATTATTCGTTCAAGTTATGACTATGTTTTGGACTGACCAAGAGCTATTTAAGTTTAATTTCAACTAAGTTTCAGGTGTGACAATCGTAGTAACTCTGGTCACAAAAGTTCAGAAACAGTCTTGTTTGAGTCTTGTAGTGTCTTTGTAATTTCTCTGGTTCCATTTTTAATTCTTTGTAGAAAACTTTACTTTCATAAATGTGAGTCCTATTATTAAGCTCAAAACGTCAATTTCTCAGGCCATGGCTTTGTCTAGCTTCCATTTTTTATGGCGTCTCCAATTTCTCAGGCGGTGGCTATTTTAAGCATTGTGTTTCTTATGGTCTGTCCAAGAACCTCGGAGAAACAAAGACTAATGTGGACATGCACACCACCTCTTGTTTTCTTATATTTATCCTATCCTATGCTGTTCTCTGAGGATCAGAGTTCCCAAACCGAAGATTTTAATTTGCCTTTTTATCAAATGTCGCGTCAACTTGACCCGGTCGCTGAGCTCGAAACCTTAAAAACACATGTTGATCATTCTGGTAACCCCAGCCTCTCAACACTTAGCCAGCGTTCCCAATGTAAGTAGTTCTCTGCAATATATGATCCGTTTTGTTTGTGATTTAATTGATTTTTAATGTTCTTGGACGCAATAATCTTGGTGTTTTTCAGCTGGTGAAGCTTCAAAGAGGTCGCCTTCTGGTTCACCAAGAAAGGAAAATGAAGGAGAACATTCTCACCACAAGAAATCTCTGTTCTCCAAAATGAAGGATAAGGCGAAAAAACTGCAGCACAGCCTCAGCACCAAGAAGAGACATGATGAAGAAGGTGATGCAACCATGTCACCGTTTAGCAGATTCGAAGACCATGAAGTTAGAGAAGGAGGTTATGCATCACTTTCACCACGTGACAAGTCCAAAGACCGTAAAACCAGAGAATTAGTTGAAGAAGAAGAAGAAGATCCTGAATATCTTGGAGCCCCAAGTAAATCAAATTAAGCAAAGTTGCATAAGTAACAAACGTAACCACTTTGTTTTGAAATTGCTCAAGATTGATCTTCTTGTGTTGTTTCCAGTGTATGAATCAAAGAAGGCACCTGAAGAGTTAAAGAAGACTGCTATGCAGCATCCCCGGGAAAACCCTGTGATCACTGAGACGAATGTCTTGTCTGTTCTCCCAGCCAAACACGACACTGAACAAGAACAAAAAGATTGTACTGGTTCCAGCATAGAACATCCTGTGATCTCTGAGAAGAATGTTTTGTCTGATGTCAAGCAAGAGAAGCCTGCTGATTCTGACACAACAACGTTTATAGGAGGATCCATGGCTGAGAAGACAGAGAAAGAGTGCACAAGCCAAGAACCAATTAGTCCAAGCAAAACCGTAACAGAAACCGTGACAGAGAAGCTAGCACCTGCTTATGCCAAAGTCTCTGACGCAACTAACGCTATAACCAAGAAGATTCAGGATATGGCTTTTCCAGAATCAACAGAGACAGAAGAAGAGATAAATGATGTTTCAGAAATAAACACTGCTGGAACTAACCAGACAACTGGCTTGAATACTAAGGTGATTTTACTCGTTTATATGTGTTTGTGCCCTTTAGGGTAAATGCATCAGTCAATCATCTTGTGTTTGTGGTGACCAGGTGTGGGACAAAGGAGTATCAATGAAGGAATACATATCCCAGAAGTTTGAGCCTAGCGAAGACGATAGAGAACTTTCTCGAGTGATATCTAAAGCTATCAGTCCTCGTAAAGCTTCTTCTCAGGCTACTAGTTTTGGTGCAGCCACAACCTCCTTACCTGCTCCAAATTCAGCAGACAACAAAGCCCCCCTTTTAGCCAACACGAATGAAAGTGAGTTCTTATCTTAGGCAGTGACTAAAACAAATTTGATGTAATAGTTTGATAAACCTAAATTTTTATTCTGATGCATTTGTTCTGCTGCAGTTGTTGAAGAAGAAAATCATGGGAAGATACTTCAACCAAACTAAAACAAAAAAAAAAATCCTCTGTATCATTTAACAAACCCTCTATGTAAGAAAAAGGCTTTCTAAATATTTCAATACCAAAACCAATATTGATATTAGCTGAAGTATGTTGTATACATAAGAGATTCAAGATTCTAATACATCTTTTTTCTTTCTTTTTTTCTTTTTTCCCTTACTCTATGCTGAGGAGACAAAAACATTTGGTTTGGTTTTTGTTTCCTTCCTTCTTGTACTATAGTTGACTTCTGTAATAAGAAAAAAATATTTCGTTTTCAGAAAAAAAAAATTATATATATTTGAATATTAAATTTATCCAGGTGATCAAACAGATGAACATGTTCAATGTTGTTGCAATATAAATTGCATTCTAATGATACTGAAATCTTCTGAACGCAACTAGTATGATTAAATTACCAATTTAAGAGATTAATTATACCATTAAAGAACAAGAATGGACGGTCTGGTACAACAGTTGACCTTCTCTCTTGAAAAGTAAGTGGTCTGCAACTCATTGCCCACAACGCACAAATCACCAAACAACAGATACGGCTTGACAAAGTTGCAACAGACACAACAATGGCATTCACAAAATCGGTTAAAAGCTTTCTTGAGAACCTGCAGTAATCTGACAATAGATATTAAAGTATATCTTTTGAGAATGGGAGCAGCATTAAGATCAATGTATGTGAACAGCAAGTACGAAGAAGTCCGAGAAGAATGGGAGGAAGATTACAGCCCTCAGAGGTTTTCTTACAAAGCTCTCTACAAAGCCACCAAAGGATTCAAAGAGAGCGAGGTGCTCGGTACAGAGGCAAACGGTACAGTATACAAAGGAAAGCTATCTTCCAATGCACATATTGCTGTAAAGAAAGTTTCTTTGGATGCCGAACAAGATACCAAGAACCTGGTTTCTCAGATTGTTGGTATAGGGAAGTTAAGGCACAAGAACCTTGTGCAGCTCTTAGGATACTGCAGAAGAAAAGGTGAATTACTCTTGGTCTATGATTATATGCCTTATGGAAACCTTGACGATTTCTTGTTTAACGACGAAAGGCCTAACCTTAGTTGGTCCCAAAGGCTTCACATAATCAAAGGAGTGGCTTCAGCACTTGTTTATTTGCACGAACAGATTGTTCTCCACCGAGATGTTAAAGCCGCAAATGTACTATTGGATGAGGATTTAAACGGGCGGCTAGATTTCGGTCTAGCTAGGTTCGGCACAAACAGGAATCCAATGCTTGGAAGCGTAGGGTATGTGGCACCAGAGCTAATCATAACAGGAATGCCAACAACCAAAGCAGATGTTTATTCATTCGGAGCATTACTACTTGAGTTTGCGTGTGGAAGAATGTTCATAGAGTATCCGGGGAAGCCTGAAGAGTTTAACTTAATCAGCTGGGTGTGTCAATGCTGGAAAAGAGGGAACTTGGCTGGTGCCCGCGATGCTAGATTGGAAGGAGATTACGTCTGCAAGGAGATAGAGTTGGTACTGAAGCTTGGACTACTCTGTGCACAATACAATCCAGAGGACAGGCCTAGTATGTCCCAAGTGGTAAACTATCTTGAAGGAAATGATGTTTTGCCTGAGATGCCACCAGACACACCCGGGATCAGTATTCCAACACCGTACAATGAAGTTCTTGCGTAGCATCACTTCGTCTAGTGCCCGGAAAGAACACAACAGTCCACTTCTCTCAAAAGCCTACAAAAATGCGCACAACCAAGAAACAACATCATTGGAAGAACGGTATAAGTTTTCGCAACATTTTTTTACAGTTTTTCCAACTTCTTTATGTCCACTATGTATACATTGAAAGATCAAATACTCCGGACACGCTTGTAATGTTATAATGCTACGAAAGTTTTTAACAAAAGTGTTACCTCATGTGACAAGTAGAGAGTTGTTCTGTGATTTTCAATAGCATATTCTCAAAATAGCTTTAAGAAGCTCTATTCGTCTCCATTGCATCCACGGTAGGGGAAGTATTGTTGTAAATCATCTCTCTTCATGTCTAAGCAATTATTTCTTTTTATCTCTTTTTAAAATTCATGATACTAGATATTCACGTGCGGTACACCGCGGGGTTATTTTTTAATTAAAAAATATAATTTATTTTACAGATTAGACATATATATAACTAATGTTTAATTTGTATTTTTTAAATGTACAACCTTACAAATATAGATATATTAGTTTGTATAGAAATTATAAAGTATTTTGTTTGAGGTTTATTGTTTTATATTATAGTATAACATACAATTAAATAAGTTGTGATTTATAGAAGGAATATACTGTGTGTTTTTTTTTATTTACATATAGTAGTATTTTTATTATTTTAAATTGTTTAGATATATTTACAGGATAATTTTGTATTGTAGTTTTGTATGTTTTATATATAAAGGTATCAGTTAATTTTAGTATATATATTTGTTGTGAAATGCAAATAAAATTTGTTAACAGTTATTTGTTTGACATGAATTCCACATTGTTTTTCTTTTAATAAACTTTGGTTATTAAAATGGACCAAGATGTGTGTATATAATTTGTTTAGGAAATGTTTATATGGAGAAAATATTGTTTTGTAAAATTGGAAAGTTAATATTAATTAAATTTATTTTAAACTTAATATTTAATGTTAAAGGGAGTGGTTCCTATTGTTTTGGAAATTTTAGTAGGATGAAAATTTTTATTTCCAAAAATTGAAATTTAAAATTATAAATTAAATGAAAAATAATTTAATAATTAATGCCAATGGCATGCTTGTAAATAAGTATGAACTTCAAGATTTATTTTATAAATGTCTCCAAAAATGTATATATAGATTTACTTATGGATTTTGAAATAATGTTTTATTCACGGATTTGACCTTTATATTTTTCCCATTATTTATTTTTTTGAATTTAATATTAAATTATAGCTTTGTTCCATTTCTAGTGTTGCGGGTGTTTGAAAAAACTTAGATAGGTTAGTTTACATGCATCAAAAATTATTGAGTGAATAGTACATGATTTCAACAAATATTTTGAAATTAAATATCCAATAACACATACTTTGTTTTATATTTTATATCAGTTAAAATACATGAACAAATAAACTTCTTAAAAGTATTTATCCATATCTCCTAATCTTATTTATTAGATCATTCTTACAACTTTACAAGTGAGGATCGTAGTACAACAGGAGAATTCTTCCCGCTTCTCAAAAAAGTATATATATATTTTATTGTGTAACTAATAGCAAGTTGACATGTGTAGAATTAAACGGAGACATGTTTCTTCAAAAACTCTTTCTTTCTCTCTCTCCCTTTTATATTATTTTATTAGTTTTTAATAAAAAAATCTAGGGTGAGCAACACCGTTGTACATGGTCTTAGGAGGTATTCAATGATTGAATTAAAAAGAATTAAAATAAATAGATAAACAAAAGATTTTAAAGTATTTCATTAATCCTATCCAAATCACACCATAAAGTAGAACAAGCCTTTGAACACAATGCATCATTTGCATCATAGACTTACTGGTCATTCATCTCTCGACAGCGATATTAGTATTTGTTTAGATATCTTTACCTATATAGATGGTAGTATCCATGATTTATTTGTACAGAGAATCTGAGATATGTTTTCATGGGCCTCGCTAGATTAATCAAAAACTTTGGGATGAAATGAAATTACGTGAAAATATTGTGGCAAAGTTGAAAGTCATATGATGTCTAGGCCCCGCAATATCAAGATTCTGTGGCGAAAAGTTCAGTACAAGCCACATCAAAGATATGTTGATAACGCGGCATGATCCTATTGGCTACGAATCCGTTTCGGATAACAAAAGCATCATCTGTAGTAAACAAGACAAACAACGAAAGTCTTGTGCACTCACTCGCCATGGTGTCTCATCTTCAACGAATGGCACCCACATTGTTTACTTGAGGTACAAGAAAACGGTTGGTCTCCTCTAATGGCTTCCAGTTCAACTTCATTCCTGTTAACCACCGCACCACCGCAGGGTGTCAGGTTTAACCGGAGAAAACCGAGGTTAACCGTGTGGGCTAAGCAAACGGCGTTTCAATTCGGGAAAACGAAGGACGATGATGATGACTCGGAGGCGATACAAACGGAGAAATCGTCAGATTCGAAACCATTCCGGTTCGATTTCGGTAAGTTACCGGACATGAAGTCACTCATGCCGGTGGTGACAAACCCTTCGACCGCTTTAGTGTTTGGTAATAACAGAAAGAAAGATCCTGGTACGGTTTTCGTGGCCGGTGCTACGGGACAAGCTGGTATACGCATAGCTCAAACGCTCTTACAACGAGGATTTAGCGTTCGAGCAGGTGTTCCTGACCTTGGAGCCGCCCAAGACCTTGCTCGTGTTGCGGCTACTTACAAGGTCCGCTTTTTTTGTTTTTTTTTAAGTCCCACGATTCGTAAATCTAAACGTGATAATGATTATCTTGATTTTTGGTCGCAACCGCACTTCAGATTTTAAGACAGCGATGAAAATTACACCTTTGATTTAATTAGCGATATAAAAAGCACGGTTTGGTTTTAGATTTTGCTTTAATTTGGCATGTAACTCCGGTGACGTTTAGCGTTTTGATTCATTGTTTGACGGCTCAACTTTTCGACAGATTTTATCAAAGGAGGAAGTCAAGAGGCTAAACGCAGTTCAATCCCCTTTCCAAGACGCTGAATCAATCGCAAAAGCGATTGGAAACGCGACCAAAGTTGTGGTTACTGTAGGGGCAACAGAGAACGGTCCTGACGACCAAGTCTCGACCTCAGACGCGTTGCTCGTGGTACAAGCGGCTGAGCTTGCTGGCGTAAACCATGTAGCAATCGTGTACGACGGGAGCAT
>NC_025693.1:16430459-16432682 GCF_000633955.1 Camelina sativa
GACCAAGTCTCGACCTCAGACGCGTTGCTCGTGGTACAAGCGGCTGAGCTTGCTGGCGTAAACCATGTAGCAATCGTGTACGACGGGAGCATAAGCGGATCCACGTACAACGTTCTCGACGGGATTACTTCGTTTTTCGGCAACCTTTTCGCAAAATCTCAGCCATTGACTATCTCTGACCTCATTGACAAAGTAGCTCAAACCGATGTGGCGTACACACTCATAAAGACGAGCTTGACTGAGGATTTCTCCCCGGAGAAATCTTACAACGTCGTCGTTTCTGCTGAAGGGAGTAACAACGGCAGTGGCAGTACTTCGTCCGAGGCCTACAAAGTAATGTAATGTATGCCATAAAAAAAGGGATTATTAGTATTACATTACATTGAAATGAAATCATTTGGCTATAGATTGGTTTCGATTAATGTGGTTATTAACTTGTTTGGTGTTCTGTTTGCGACCAGGTCCCCAAGTTGAAGATTGCGTCTTTGGTTGCAGACATTTTTGCTAACACGGCCGTGGCAGAGAATAAGGTAACGTATAGCACAAGTAACTTACTCGTCAAGATTGTGATTGTTCATACAGATGCAGACACTAGAGCATAAATTGCAGCCGTTGATATAACCTTTGCTTCCGTGTATTCACTGAAAATCTTGATGACATTAGTTTTGTGTGTCCTTTTCAGGTGGTGGAAGTTTCTACAGATCCATCAGCACCGTCGAGGCCAGTAGATGAGCTTTTCAGGTAAATGAGTCCTCTTGTTGATTGATTCAAAAGACATTGTTGTATTGCTTGTAATGGTACTATGGTCTTAGTTTATTATAGCTTAGCTTAATGTTTTGTGTCAATTTCGTTTAATGAAATAGTCTATGAATATGTGATAGTGTAATCCCGGAAGATGGGAGGAGAAAAGTGTTCGCAGAGGCGATCGCAAGGGCAAGAGCCGAGGAAGAAGTTAAAGTTGCAGCTGAGAAAGCCAGAGAGGCAGCAGAAGCAGCGAAAGAGCTTGAGAAACAAATGCAAAAGCTATCTGAGAAAGAAGCAGAAGCTGCTAGCTTAGCTGAGGATGCGCAACAGAAAGCAGAAGCCGTGGGAATCAAAGTGGACGGTCTATTTAACAAGGCGAAAGATATTGGCTCAGGTTTCTCCTGGAATAATCTGGGTTCTCAGTTTGCTACCGCGGTTCAGAACGCTTCAGAGACGCCTAAAGTACAGGTTGCTACGGTGAGAGGACAGGCGAAAGCACGAAACTTGCCACCCAAGAAAGCAGTGGTGAAACAGAGTAACGCTAAACCCGCTGCATCATCTCCGTTTGCATCCAAACCGAAGGAAGAGCGTCCGAAGAAACCGGAGAAAGAGGTGAGGAAAGTGTTTGGAGGTCTGTTTAAGCAAGAGACCATCTACATGGACGATGACTGAAAACGCCATAAAAGATGCCGTTTTGGAGTTCCGTACAGTTTCCCTTTTTTTTTCCTTGTGTTTCAAGTTAAATCTCTGTAATCATATAATAACTATATATAAATCCATTATTCTTCTCTCTTTAAATCCCTTATGATAACAAAATTTATTAATGTGATTCACATCGAGTCAATTCTGACTTATAGAATTCAAGAAAAAGGAAAAAAAAAAATACAATATGAAGCAAATTAAATCACATTCGTAGAAAACAAAAAAAAAAACAGAGAAATCAAAAAACGCCTTTGAGATAAAGCATGAAGAGACAGAAGATGATGATTAAAAGAATCCAAATCCCATCAGTTTGTTCCTTGATTTCATGGTGAATTTGTTCAGCGTTGTTGTTTATGAGCATCATAGCCATTAGGGCTAAGATTATGACGCAAACCGAACCAGTTCCTATGCCGCTTGGTCTGGTATGAAACTTCTCTGAAACATTATGATTGCCGCCTCTAGAATAATAGCTTACCAAAACCCAGAAACTTGCAGCAAACGCCAATATTAAGACCGCAGCTTGTGGCATCTTTGATCTCTGATCTCTCTCTATTGTGTTCGTGTTCTTAGACAATGAATACTTTGTGTGTATTTTTGTTTATAATGCATGCTTTGATCCTATATAGCGTGAACCGTTTGGTCAATTTGGGTCGATTTCTATTTTTTTTTACAATTTTCCTTTTCTTTTTTGTTTGTTTTCCATTTTCTATTTAAGCGTTGTTTTTACTGATTTAGAAAAATGGAAATATTGAGTGCGTAAGTAATAAAAATATGATA
>NC_025693.1:16433040-16446510 GCF_000633955.1 Camelina sativa
GTTATTAACTTGTTTGGTGTTCTGTTTGCGACCAGGTCCCCAAGTTGAAGATTGCGTCTTTGGTTGCAGACATTTTTGCTAACACGGCCGTGGCAGAGAATAAGGTAACGTATAGCACAAGTAACTTACTCGTCAAGATTGTGATTGTTCATACAGATGCAGACACTAGAGCATAAATTGCAGCCGTTGATATAACCTTTGCTTCCGTGTATTCACTGAAAATCTTGATGACATTAGTTTTGTGTGTCCTTTTCAGGTGGTGGAAGTTTCTACAGATCCATCAGCACCGTCGAGGCCAGTAGATGAGCTTTTCAGGTAAATGAGTCCTCTTGTTGATTGATTCAAAAGACATTGTTGTATTGCTTGTAATGGTACTATGGTCTTAGTTTATTATAGCTTAGCTTAATGTTTTGTGTCAATTTCGTTTAATGAAATAGTCTATGAATATGTGATAGTGTAATCCCGGAAGATGGGAGGAGAAAAGTGTTCGCAGAGGCGATCGCAAGGGCAAGAGCCGAGGAAGAAGTTAAAGTTGCAGCTGAGAAAGCCAGAGAGGCAGCAGAAGCAGCGAAAGAGCTTGAGAAACAAATGCAAAAGCTATCTGAGAAAGAAGCAGAAGCTGCTAGCTTAGCTGAGGATGCGCAACAGAAAGCAGAAGCCGTGGGAATCAAAGTGGACGGTCTATTTAACAAGGCGAAAGATATTGGCTCAGGTTTCTCCTGGAATAATCTGGGTTCTCAGTTTGCTACCGCGGTTCAGAACGCTTCAGAGACGCCTAAAGTACAGGTTGCTACGGTGAGAGGACAGGCGAAAGCACGAAACTTGCCACCCAAGAAAGCAGTGGTGAAACAGAGTAACGCTAAACCCGCTGCATCATCTCCGTTTGCATCCAAACCGAAGGAAGAGCGTCCGAAGAAACCGGAGAAAGAGGTGAGGAAAGTGTTTGGAGGTCTGTTTAAGCAAGAGACCATCTACATGGACGATGACTGAAAACGCCATAAAAGATGCCGTTTTGGAGTTCCGTACAGTTTCCCTTTTTTTTTCCTTGTGTTTCAAGTTAAATCTCTGTAATCATATAATAACTATATATAAATCCATTATTCTTCTCTCTTTAAATCCCTTATGATAACAAAATTTATTAATGTGATTCACATCGAGTCAATTCTGACTTATAGAATTCAAGAAAAAGGAAAAAAAAAAATACAATATGAAGCAAATTAAATCACATTCGTAGAAAACAAAAAAAAAAACAGAGAAATCAAAAAACGCCTTTGAGATAAAGCATGAAGAGACAGAAGATGATGATTAAAAGAATCCAAATCCCATCAGTTTGTTCCTTGATTTCATGGTGAATTTGTTCAGCGTTGTTGTTTATGAGCATCATAGCCATTAGGGCTAAGATTATGACGCAAACCGAACCAGTTCCTATGCCGCTTGGTCTGGTATGAAACTTCTCTGAAACATTATGATTGCCGCCTCTAGAATAATAGCTTACCAAAACCCAGAAACTTGCAGCAAACGCCAATATTAAGACCGCAGCTTGTGGCATCTTTGATCTCTGATCTCTCTCTATTGTGTTCGTGTTCTTAGACAATGAATACTTTGTGTGTATTTTTGTTTATAATGCATGCTTTGATCCTATATAGCGTGAACCGTTTGGTCAATTTGGGTCGATTTCTATTTTTTTTTACAATTTTCCTTTTCTTTTTTGTTTGTTTTCCATTTTCTATTTAAGCGTTGTTTTTACTGATTTAGAAAAATGGAAATATTGAGTGCGTAAGTAATAAAAATATGATAGTTAATGTAGGTTATTAATTACAAAACAGATGAGCGTTATCACCGCTAGTTCTCCAACACTTCTCTCAATTTCAACAAAGGGAACCAATGGGCCTGTTCGCGTGTAAACCATCTGAATCTTACTATCTGGTTCAAACAATACAGAAACCTTTAGGTCGATTCACTAAAACCAGAACCTGTAGCTTAATCAGGCTGAAGCAGCGAGCGACTGCAGTTATTTAATATCCAGGAAGCAGAAGCTTACACAGTAAACGCATGTTTAGAGTTTCGAACCGAAGGCAGAGTGAATGAAATGAACACACTTTTTCTGTTTATTGAGAAACAATATGATAGTAACAATGATCCCAACAGCTTTCGTTGGCATATATTACAGGAATNAGAGACAGAAGATGATGATTAAAAGAATCCAAATCCCATCAGTTTGTTCCTTGATTTCATGGTGAATTTGTTCAGCGTTGTTGTTTATGAGCATCATAGCCATTAGGGCTAAGATTATGACGCAAACCGAACCAGTTCCTATGCCGCTTGGTCTGGTATGAAACTTCTCTGAAACATTATGATTGCCGCCTCTAGAATAGCTTACCAAAACCCAGAAACTTGCAGCAAACGCCAATATTAAGACCGCAGCTTGTGGCATCTTTGATCTCTGATCTCTCTCTATTGTGTTCGTGTTCTTAGACAATACTTTGTGTGTATTTTTGTTTATAATGCATGCTTTGATCCTATATAGCGTGAACCGTTTGGTCAATTTGGGTCGATTTCTATTTTTTTTTACAATTTTCCTTTTCTTTTTTGTTTGTTTTCCATTTTCTATTTAAGCGTTGTTTTTACTGATTTAGAAAAATGGAAATATTGAGTGCGTAAGTAATAAAAATCTGATAATTAATGTAGGTTATTAATTAAGAACAAAGCAGAGCGTTATCACCGCTAGTTCTCCAACACTTCTCTCAACTTCAACAAACGGAACCAATGGGCCTGTTCGCGTGTAAGCCATCTGAATCTTACTACCTGGTTCAAATAATACAGAATCCTTTAGGTCGATTCACTAAACCAGAACCAGTAGCTTAATCAGGCTAAAGCAGCGAGCGACTGCAGTTACTATCAGGAAGCAGAAGCTTACACAGTAAACGCATGTTTAGAGTTTCGAACCGAAGGCAGAGTGAATGAAATGAACACACCTTTTCTGTTTATTGAGAAATGATAGTAACAATGATCCCAACAGCTTTCGTTGGCATATATTACAGGAAATATCTAAGTCTAACCTGTTCGTTATTTCTTTTGGCCTGACTAAGTCCAAGAACTCTGGTCAAGATCTCTCCCTTGCTTATTATACACAAGCAATCGTATAAGTCCCACAAGTATTACCAGTAATCTCCACAAGAACACACTCCATTCTTGAACCTATGAAACCGGTTCACATCTCTAACTAGAATCTCCTTCTCCATAAACTTTGAGATGAACTTTGTAAACAAGTGACAGTCCTCGCACAAACGCAAGTTCTTCGTGATTCTGATGGGCTCTCCTTTTGATGTATTTATCAGCCCAAACGCCAACGCCAATTTCTCACTGTGTCCTAACACTATCCTCTCTTTCTCTTCCGTCTCAAGCTCATACAGAACTCCTTTGGTCTGTGGCATGTACCCTTTCTCCTTCATATCTTCGGCTAACTTAACCAAGAAAGCATGAATCTGTTCCATAAGAGGGTTAAACTCATCCACCGAGACAAACGAGTACATTTTCTTCCTCACTTCCATATAGCACCGACCAGGCAGCTTCTGCAGTCCCCGGTGTTCTACGAGCTTCTTCACTCTCTTAACCTCATCCCACATCTGAGCTTCCGCGTAAATGTCTGCTAACAACACATAATTCCCTGCATTTTTTGGTTCAAGTGCGAAGAGCCTTCTACTTGCCCGCTCTGCAAGCTCAACATTCCCATGAATTCTACAAGACCCAAGAAGGGAACCCCAAACCTTAGGCCCCGGTTCAGTCCTCATGTCTTGAACCATCTTTGCTGCCTCGTCTAACCTATTCGCCCGACCTAACAGATCAACCATACAAGCATAATGCTCGACTTGTGGTTTTATCCCATGGTCTCTCCACATTGATTCAAACAGTCTTTTTCCTTCTTCAACAAGACCCTCGTGGCTGCAAGCTCCCAAAACGCTGACAAATGTTACGGGAGTTGGGGTAGCCCCATTGGCTAGCATCTCTTCAAATATCTGAATTGCTTTCCTTCCATACCCATGAACACCATAACTTGATATCAAGGAATTCCAGGATACAACATCACGGTCATGCATTCGATCAAATACTCTTTGTCCCACTTCCAGCTTACCACATCTACCATACATTGTCACAAGAGCACTAATCACCGGCAATATGGAGTCAAGCCCCCGTCTGAGTATGTACCCATGAATCAATCTCCCTTGCTCTAAAGCCGCAAGCGAAGCACAAGCTTGAAGCACACTCACCATAGTCACAGAATTAGGAGATGAATCTTTGGTCTCTGTCATCATTTCACGGAAAGTCCTCAGAGCTTCAAAAGCTTTCCCGTTCTTTGCATAGCAGGCAATCATTGCGCTCCAAGAAACAACGTTTTTGACAGGCATTTCACCAAACACATAGCTAGCATAATCCACACAGCCAAACCGAGCATACATGTCCACCAACGTAGTCATGATATAAACATGCGAATTGTAACCGCGTCGGGTAAGATGCGCATGAATCTCTTTCCCTTTAGTGAGACAATTCGCTGTGCATTCAGATGCAACACAGGCCTTGAGAACATAAGTGTATGTGAACCTATCTGACTCAACTCCAATCCTATTCATCTTCCAATACAAACCCAACACTTCTTCTCCATGACCCGCTAATGTAAGCGCTCGAAACAAAGCGTTCCAGACATATATAGTTCTTTTACGCGTTTTATCGAACACCTTCCGTGCATAATCCACAGAACCCAAATCTGAATACATACCAATTAGCTTCGTAGCCAAAAAAGGATCTTGATCAGACCCATTGTCCAGAATATGTCGGTGAACGCGTAGACCATCAGAAAGAGAGCTCCGATGACCGCAGCAGAGAATCAGAAGCTCGTAAGTTTGCTGACTCGGGCTTGATTCCTGAGACAAGAGGCGAAGCGCTTGTTTAAGCTTACCATCTTTGCATAACGACTGAATTAGCTGATTATTAGAGATTTTAGCTCCGGCGCCGGAGGAAGTCGAAGGATTGTTTAAAGCAACGGAGCACAACGGTGGCTTCAGAGGACAGCGAGGTAAGAAGTTAGCTGTAGTATAATAATTCGGTTGTATTACTTGAGGAGGGTGAGATAGAAACATTTTCCGGTGATTAAGCTTTTTCCGATGTGTTTTCCCGGAAAATTCCCAAAGAAGAGGGCCAGAGGGGCTTTTACTTGCCGATCCTACCACTTCCACTAGTTTCTCTGCTACTTCCGTGGTTGGTTTACACGTGCCAATCACGTGGTAATAATATGGGCTTTTTTGGATCAGGTCCATATTTGAATAGCTTTGAAGTGGGTTGATTGGTTGATGAGGTTGAAATTGAGGTTGGAAAAAACTATTCAGTCCGTTCAACTTAAGAAGGTTGAAAAAATAAACTAATCCTACAGCCAAAATGTTCAACTTGTTTAACCACTGTTTTTGAGATGAATGAGTTGAATATTATTCAATCTAATTTTGTTCAATCGATTTTTTCAATTTTAAGCAACTATTTGCAGTCTAAGTTTTACGCAGCATATTTTGCACCGAGAATAATTTTCTTCCATGGCGGCCACTAGAGGTCCACCAGTATTCCGGCGAGATCCCAAATCAAACACCAGTATGCAATAAATCATAATAATAATTTGGTTCTTTGTAAAGCAAGTACATTAAAAACCTCTATAAATTAATACACACTATAGATTAATAAATTTTGTTTGTCCCAAGTCATGTAAAAAATAACAAAACTCGATAAGATAATAAGATAGTATCTTTTAAAAAACATTATGAAAAATATAATCTCAATAATATCATAAATTAATAATTAAACACATTTATATATATATATATGATATTATAATGTATGCATTAAAATTTTGAATAGAGCTCATATCTATATAACGATTGTTATGTTGTATTTTTAAACTATAAGAATATAAAATAGTCTATAACATGTCATAAAAATAGCTAAATAAATATATCATGTTCATTTTGATAGTCTTAAGGCTTTTATAATACAATAATTGATATTATTATTAGTAAATTAGAATTTAGGTATGTCATATGTATAATTGAATTTCTCAATAGTATTTATAATTTATTGTCAATTCCAAAATCATAAACTTTATAACATGCGAAAATCTAATCTTATTCTGCTAAAAAATTTCCAATCATAATTTACTGAATTTAAATAGTTAAAATATATCTATAAATTTATAATTGTTAATAGGGGCATTCTCAAAAATGCCCCTTTTTCCATATCTCTTTTTAAAAATACCCCTTCATGTTGACCATTTTTAAAACTACCCCTCTTTATATACAAAATGACCAAATTACCCTTTTTGAGTGACAGCAAGAATGTACAGTCATCAAAATCGAAAATATTTTCCCGCCAAAAAAATTTCCCGCCAAAATTTTTTTTCCCGCCAAAATCGAAAATTTTTCCCGAAAAAATTATTTTTTCCCGCCAAAAAAAAAAATTTTCCCGCCAAAATCGAAAAATTTTCCCGCCAAAAATATTGAAATTTATACCTTTTAAAAACCTTGTAAATGCTTTTAAAAAACTTTTAAAAGCGTTTACAAGGTTTTTAAAAGGTTTTTAAACACATTGTAAACGCTTTTAAAAACCTTGTAAATGCTTTTAAAAAGCTTGTAAATGCTTTAAAAGGTTTTTAAACACCTTCTAAACGCTTTTAAAAACTTTTTAAAAGCATTTAAAAGGTGTTTAAAAACCTTTTAAAAATTTTATAAAAACTTTTACAAGGTTTTTAAAAACATTGTAAAAGGGTTTAGAAGGTGTTTAAAAACCTTTTAAAAATCCTTTTAAAAACCATTTGAAAACCTTTTAAAAACCTTTTAAAAACCTTTTAAAACCTTTTAAAAACCTTTTAAAAATCTTGTAAAAGCGTTTACAAGTTGTTTAAAAAACCTTTTAAAACTCTTTAAAAAATCTTGTAAAAGCCTTTACAAGGTGTTTATAAGGCTTTTATAAGGTAGAAACCTTATAAAACCTTTTAAAAACCTTGTAAATTTTTTTTGGCGGGAAAAATTTTGGCGGGAAAATTTTTTTTTTCGAAATTTTTTATCAAAAGTTTTTTGACAAAAAAATTTTTGGCGAGAAAATATGTCGGAAATTTTTTGGCGGGAAAATTTTGTTTTTCTTTTTATTGAATAAAATAATTTTCATCTAAGGGTAAAATGGTCATTAAAAATTAAAAGAGGACATAAATAAAAATGGCCAGAAAAGAGGGTATTTTTGAAAAGGGGTATATCAAAAGGGGCATTTTTAACAAATTCTCTTGTTAATATATGCTATAAATTTGTAAATATTAATATATATTTATATATATATAAATTAATATCACTATAAATTAATAAAATAGCATGGTCCTAACATTATTAATTTATAGAGGTTTTAATATAAAAAGATCTAGAAGATCACAAGATTAATAACAATAAATTCTATATTTATTATTTAAATATTTATATATTTGCAATCGTTATAGCTTAGGAAACTCTTGTACTATATAATTTCACTTAATCTAAAACTTATAATTATGAGAGTCAGTCAATATACTATTTCCTAAACACTAAGGTGTTCTTCTCTTATCAACCTTCAACATGGTATTAGAGCAGGTTATGCTCGAGTTGCGATCTAACGATCAAACTCTATTTTAAAAAAATATTCATCTATTTCTTAAGCTATATGCTCCAAACACTTCTTTCTTCTCTTTACTGAAATTTACCAAGGGCCGGCCAGTGTTGGTCGACACCAGAAGGGTGTCGGTCGACACCAACCTGTTAGCAGGCGACTGATGCTTGTTATTAATGGTATGTTGTGTTTGTTTGTTGTTTGTTAAACATTGGTTTCTCAATTGCTTGTGTGTATAGCCTAGTAGATGGGAGGATTGTCTAACTAAATATTTGTGATAATACTTACGCATCTCAATTGTTATTTATGGTGTGCAGGTATGTGACATGGAATCATGGCGCTGAGGAGGAGGATGATCTAGGGTCTCGTTTTTGTGTTGTTGATTATATTGTTTATGTTGGAACCTTGGATAGGAATATGTTAGGTTGTTGGTTATGGTTTATGTTCTGCTATGCATATTGTTATTTTGGTATTTGTGGTTATCGGCGATTGGTTTATTGGTTGGGTTGTAATTAAATATTATGAGATATTTAATTATATTATTATTATTCTTATTTAAAAAAATGGGTCGGGTTGTTTCGGTTTGGTATCAGAGCCATTACGGTTCTAGGGTGGTTGAGTGGATTGGTGTTAGAATTGTTTGTTTAAAGGGAATTTAATTGGTGGAATTATTTTCCTGTTGCTTGGTGCATGATATTGTGAATTGTTGTTGTGTGATGGAAATTGAATATGAGTAGATAGTCAATTTGTGTGAGTATGGAGTCCTAGAATCATCCTCTTCGAGCCTTCAATGAGATTCCACAGTCAGATGTGTGCTTTGTGTGTGGTTTCTAATTTGTGTGCTTAGCCTTCTGTTATGAGTAGTGCAGATTGTTAGAGGTGAGGGAACTGCTGGTCGTGGGCGCGGTCGTGGTCGTGGTCGGAGACAGATTCCCGAGGCCAGTGTTAGTGTGACCTAGAGTATGGCATGTGAGTAGGTGCCAGAGTCGCAGGTTCATCCTAGAATATCTGGAGACCAGGCTGGTGTTGGTATCGGCAGGGCTGGTGGGCTCGGTGTCAGTACCGGATTTGCCCCGGGGATAGGGGTTGCAGCGGAGGATGCTCGTAGAGAGGATGTCTTGGCGGGATTGCTAGCTCAAGTGTTGGTGCGGCTTCCAGCAGTGGCGGATAGTGTGCATACTCTTGTGGTGCCGCCAGCGGTTGGTGGGCAGTTTCCAGTAGTACCGCCAGTGGTTGGTGGGCAGGATCCAACGGTGTAGCTTGTGGCTGGGTTGCAGGCAGGCGTGCAGCCGGGGACCAAGATAGTGGATGCTCAGTATATCCAGATATTGGTGCAGCTACGACATGTGGGTGCAGGATTTTTCACAGGAGGCACGAATCTGAGTGTTGCAGATGAGTGGAGAGAGTGGATGGAGGATATCTTCCAGTCGCTTAGGTGTCCTGATCACTATCGAGTGGACTTGACAGTGCACTACCTGCCGAGAGATGCACATGTGTGGTGGAGGTCGGTGACGGCCGGGAGAGTGCAGCGTGAGATGACTTGGATGGACTTTGTGGGGGAGTTCAACGCTAAGTATTTTTTGCAGGAGGCACTTGATCGCATGGAGGTGCGGTTCTTGGGGTTGACTCAGGGGAACCGTACGGTGCGAGAGCTAGACGCAGAGTTCAGTCGGCTTGTGGTGTATGAAAGCCGGGTATTAGAGCCATATTCGGCTCATGGGAGTATCGATTGACACCATCAATTATGGTACGACCGGGTGGATTTAAATTGTTGTTTTGGTTCAGTTTGGTTTAATTGGGAATCTCTAACTGACGTATTTAAAGGCAAAACTCGACCTAGGTCGTGGAAGGAGGTGGTTTTGCCGATTCTAGAGAGAAAAGAGAGAAGAGAGAGTTGTCTTGGAGGATTTGGAGATTCATTCTAACATGGGTTGGTGAGATATGTTCCTGTGGAGTGGAGATATGGTGCTAGGAACGAAAGTGAAGCTTTCTAAGTGTTGGATTCGTCAGTTCGGGTCAGAAACTTTCTACAAAAGAGGTGAGTGCTTGACCATGGCTGATCTAAGTCTGAGAATCCTTTGTTTTGCTTGGTTTGTTGTTGTTTGTGTTGTATTTCTTGTATGTTTGTGGTTGGTTGTTGGTTCCCTTGAGTTTACAGGGCCTTTGGATGAGTTTTAGACGTTTTTGGAGGTTTTGGGAAGCAGATCTACGACTTTTAGCTTCGAGCACAACGTGTCTGCGGAGTCGGTGTCGATCGACACCAAGAGGTGTTGTCGGTCGACACCAAGGACCAGTGTCGGTCGACACCAGATGGGTTTCGCTCCACACCAAGAGGTGGTGTCGATTGACACCAAGGGCCAGTGTTGGTCGACACCAGAAGGATTTCGGTCGACACCAAGAGGTGGTGTCGGTTGACACCAAGGGCTAGTGTCGGTCGACACCAGAAGGGTGCCGTCGATACCAACCTTTTCAGCAGGCGTCTGATGCTTGTTTTTCCTGGTTTGTTGTGTTTGTTTGCTGTTTGTTAAACATTGGTTTCTTAGTTGCTTGTTTGTATAGCCCAACAGATGGGAGGATTGCCTCACTAAGTATTTGTGATCATACTTACGCATCTCAATTGTTGTTTGTAGTGTGCAGGTATGTGACGTGGAATCATGGCGATGAGGAGGAGGATGATCTAGAGTCTCGTTTATGTTTTGTTGGTTATATTGTGTATGTTGAAACCTTGGATAGGAATATGTTAGGTTGTTGGTTATTATTTATGTTCCGCTGTGCATATTATTATTTTGGTATTTGTGGTTTATGTGGTTATCAGGGATTGGTTTATTGGTTGGATTGTATTTAAATAATATGGGATATTTAATTATATTGTTATTCTTATTAAAAACGGGGCGGGTTGTTTCAAGAACCTCATTGGAAGAGTAAACGCTATTATTGACAATCTTCTGACCTTTTATCTTTAGAAGAGTTCATTTCATATTCATATCCCATGAAAATATCTTTTTGAAAGTTCTAACGTCGAATGTGGATCGTTGACTTAATTATAGAGATCATTTAAATATATTGATATCCCACATTAAATGCAAATATATAAAATTTCATGAACAATTTTAGTGATATGTCACTACAATGGGGTTGTTCAAGTGCATCACCTGCCATTACAGAATTTCCGACCAAGTCAATAATGCTTAGATGGGGGAACTGTTAAGCCTGCCAATGAATATCCATTCTCTAATCCAAGTTACATATTTTTCTAAAACCTCATATGTTATTTTCGATCAGATGTTAATTTTGTGTTGTATCTTCAACTTCGTCTTCTCAAAAATATATAGTGTACTTTAAATATGTTGTTTCTGCCAATGTTTTGAGTTAAAAGAATTTAAAAAATTTAATAAAATCTCAAGCTTGTTTTATATTCTCATGTTATAGAATTGTAGTTCCAGTTGATAATATGTCTTTTAAGATATGATAGACAAATCACATGTCACTTTTTGTAATGACTTACATATCATTTTTTTAATATATTTTGTGACCATTGACTTTGGTTTTTTAGATTGAATACTTTTTCAAAAAAAAAAAATTATAGTTTTCTTAGAAAAAGTGTGACCCTTACAATATTTTCGTTTTAGATCAAAACTTTTAAGTTAAGTTGAGTAATTAATCTTTTATATTTTTTAAGTGAAATATAATAACAAAACTTTGTAGTATATGTTTTTTAGATACTAATGTTTCACTTCAATTTTATTTTTATGTTTGGATTTTTATAAATACAATTACATAAATTTGTTTTTACTTTACCATGCATTAAAATCTTACTTCCATTCTAAAACTCATTAACCCATTCTAAATTTTTGAATATGATCAGTTTTTGGTTAAAAATTGAATTGATTGATACATTAACTTTAGATTTTATGTTCTTTTTATAATAATGTGAATTAATTTGTTAAATTATTTTTGTCAAAAAATAAAAATTAGTAATAACATGAAAAAAAGGAGAAGAGAGAAAAGTCAACTTTATATATCCCCTATATATTAAAAGAGAAACATTCTTCAAGAAAAGATGACGAGTCGTCGCCAGGGAGCTTTGTGCTCAATTTCTTACATGTCCTTAATATTCTATAATATTACATATAACTGTCATTACTATTCAATTTATTTATATACATAATATTTTGTTCCTATAAATTCTAAAATCCCCTATATATTAAAAGAGAAGTATTCTTGAAGAAAAGCTGACGTGTTGTCGCCAGAGAGCTTTGTGCCCAATTTCTTACTTGTCCTTAATATTCTATAATATTAAATAAAACTGCCATTGCTATTCAATTTATTTATATACATAATATTTTGTTCCTATAAATTCTAAAATTGGTAAATATTATTTAAATATTAATAAAGATTATCCCGTACATGTTTTCAAAATTATTTTCAAAACCTATGTATCATAATATAATAAAAGATTATAACATGAGAGGTAAAATATATATTTAAATCATATCTTAAAAAATATAAATAATATTATTTCTTATTGTTCAAAATTTTTTGACCAAAAAAAAATTGAAATTAATTTTGAATAATAGATATTGGAAAATCTTTAAAAAAACAATTTGACAGCATCTTAAATTTATTTTAAACTATAAAATATTTAAACTTATGCAAATCCTAATTTTCAGTTTTCCATATAGAAAATTTCTGATATATAAGAGTAATGTATATTAAAGATTCCTTAATTTCCAAATTAACATATTAAAAAATATAAAATCTTATATATTTTTTAATATTATTTCTTAAAGATTTCGAGGGACGAATTTTTATAGATAAGAAAATATTATACCCCTTATGGAGTATGGTTACCGGAACGAGTTTGACCCGCTTAAGATTTTAGGTCATTCTTGAAGTTTTATTCTTTTTGATGTTTTTATCCGTTTCATAATTTACAAGTTTTATACAATTATGATTAATCACTAATTCGGTAAACGTTAGATTCGGGTATGTTGTTTTGTGAATCTTAATTTTATGTTGAAACCTTTATTATTTCAAAAATCACAAACTGAATGAAACCAAACTAATATAAGTTTGAACTGTAAATGATTTAACAAATAATTATATCTATAAATGTAACTTTACATGTACATAATATAATACAAATCTTATAGTAAACACAGTTTTTAAAATCAATCACGCACATACGTGCGGATCCGTACCTAATATAGATTAAAATAGAACATAAATATATACATTGAGGTTTAATTTAGAGAAAAACAACGATAGAAACTGCAGATACGATCATACGTTACGTACCGCACATCAATTATCTTGATGAACTACTACGATTTACATGATCCCAATACCCACGAGGGATTTCTAAACACTTGTGAGAACAATAGTAAGAGCCCTTCTCAGAACAATAGTAAAAGCCTTTCACTTGAAGAATATAAGGAAGCTTGCATCTTGAAGAACACTTGAAACAATGAGGCCTACAAATAGAAGTGTTGGGTACCACTTCTCCATTTGAGGTTTCGTCCAAGGAAATGTGCCCTGGTATGTGAAATGAGAAGTCTCCAACAACACATGAGACATGCAAAATGATCCCACACGGATTACATGTATAGAACCATTCTTTTGGATCTACTTTTGTTTCACATACCTCACACCAAAATTGACCATCTTCCTTATTTTCACCGTAAGACAAGTAGAGAGGATGATCATCGTACCTTTGACTCATTACCTTTCTAGGCAAAGTAGCACACCGGAAGTCCAATCGAAACTCACACTCATCACAACATAACATACTCATGGCGGTATTTC
>NC_025693.1:16446517-16490855 GCF_000633955.1 Camelina sativa
CAATGAGGCCTACAAATAGAAGTGTTGGGTACCACTTCTCCATTTGAGGTTTCGTCCAAGGAAATGTGCCCTGGTATGTGAAATGAGAAGTCTCCAACAACACATGAGACATGCAAAATGATCCCACACGGATTACATGTATAGAACCATTCTTTTGGATCTACTTTTGTTTCACATACCTCACACCAAAATTGACTATCTTCCTTATTTTCACCGTAAGACAAGTAGAGAGGATGATCATCGTACCTTTGACTCATTACCTTTCTAGGCAAAGTAGCACACCGGAAGTCCAATCAAAACTCACACTCATCACAACATAACATACTCATGGCGGTATTTCCAACACATGCAGAGCATCTCGTATCCCCCATAAAACTGAAGAATTTGTAGTATAAAGGATGTGGATGGCTTTCATGAAGAAATGGTTCAAATATTGAACTGCAACGTATTAGGGATACAATATCCCACATTAGAAGTTGAGTATGATCTTAAGTAGTATATATAAGATATGGGTCTCTCCACTCATTGCCAATTGGTTTTGAGTTGGAAGCCCACAATCTAACATGGTATCAGAGCCCGGTCCGCACATACTCAACCTAATCCACAATCGGCCCAGCCCAATAGTTGGCCCGCCGATTCATGCCTGAACATACCGAGATTGATGCCTAAAGAAGCCATCATCTCGAGGGGGCGTATTAGGGATACAATATCCCACATTGTAAGTTGAGTAGGATCTTAAGTAGTATATATAAGATATGGGTCTCTCCACTCATTGCCAATTGGTTTTGAGTTGGAAGCCCACAATCTAACACAACGTACATCTAGAGTAGCATAACCAGACCTAAGTTCATACTTGAAACCGGTGAAAAGCTGGGAACAAGCAGAACAACGTTTTCTATATGTATCAGCTGTCTGTAGAGTGAACGGTATGTTGTTGGAGACATGCCTTATCTGTCTGGGAAGACTAGCACATGTTTCATGTAGAATAAAGTCGCATCGCTCACAACCATAATACGAATCGTCATTGATTTGGGAGACACAAGCGTCACAAAGTTTGCTTTCTTGGGTAGTCTTACCATCATTGTTGAGTCTTAAATTATGGCCATGGCTGAAATGCTTTATATGATTCTCATCTACCACTTCGAATGGCGCGAGTTCCTCTTCTTCTAGTGTTTCTTCTAGTTCTACTTTGTCCCACACATCATTTTTCGTTGCACATCTTGCATGAACAGCATATCTAGGACACTTTGAGCAAGAATAAGCCCCATAAAACCCATCTACTTTTTTACGACAAACTCCACATGTCCAATTCCCGTGTCCAAAATGACGAGTGTAAGAGATGCGATGATTGTGACGATTGATATTTATCAACCGGGGTAAATCAATACAATCCCGATGAATCATGAAATTGCATTGGAGACAAGCATTGCAAGTAAAATTGACAAGTCTTGGAACGAGGTGGAGGTTATGCTCATGTGTCGTTGGGCTCACAATGGAAACTGGCGGTGGGTTCGCCATACAATACTCCTTGCATATGGTGACATTACAAACATCGCAGTGATAAACTTGATCACAGTTGTAAGATCTCTTTTCAAACTTCTTCCCACAAAGAAGGCAATCCTCATGAGCATACCCTGGTGCTCCGTATTTGAACAACTTGAGGGGATGTTTGGGATGAGAAGTGTGGTACACGTCTGGAATGAGCCCGACACATTCCCAATGGAAGAATAGATTGCACAAGCGGCATTCATAAATTAGTTGCTGTTCTTCATTGATGTTGATATTCGTGTTGCACACTTTGCAATTGCGCTCTCCCTCTAGCAAGAATGTCTTTACGTTTTTGGAGAGTAGAAGTGGATGTTGATGCACTTTGGAATTGTCAATAGTAGTAGGTAGCAGTGAAGATGAGGATGAAGTTGAGGATGGAGATCTTCTTGCACAAACCAAATGCACGTAGAAGTTGCATATTGAACAATGATAACCAACTTTCAATACACCTGCACACAAACTACAACAAAACCGTCCACATTTGAGGTTGAGCTTGAGAGGATGTTTCCGATGGGAAGGGTGTTTGATCTCCGGTACAGACTCGACGCACTCCTTGTGGAAGAGAGTATTACAACCTAACTCATTGCAAATGTAGCCAGCATAAAAGTAACCGTAAACACCACATCCTTTACACGTATCCATACAAACTCGATCAAAGACGAACAAAGGATGCTCGTGAACCGGTAACTCTACTTTTTCCATGGCGGATTGAGTTCCAAAGCAGACAAATTAAAGCTCTCTACTCTTGTGATATCACAGTCGTCAAGAAAATGAGTTTTCTTCTTTTTTTTTTTCCTTCAGAAAATGAGTTTTCTTCTTTAGTTTGTTAAATGGGAACAAGATTAGTGATAAACAATTTAATCTCTTAATCAAAAAAAATATATATATATATATATATATTTATTTATTTTTAAGTTGAACACTCACCTCTTGAAATAAATTATTTGTCTACGCTAAAGATAAGAAGAAGCAACTGAGTCTGACGAGGTTCATCGATACGTCGTAGGTCTAGTTCATTTTAATACTCAAAACTGTCTACAGCCGTCTCTATGATTGTTATCCTTGGTTATTAAATATTTCAATCCTACGCAATTCCAAACAACTACCTCATAGTTTATTGTATCACGTAATCATCAAACTTGTGAATCCAATATTAGTGATAAGGTTTTATTTTTGACCGTATTAGAGGGGTTTCATCACTTTTATATTCATTATTCAACGTACGATTTTAAAAAATAAATAAACAATGATTGAGACCCGTCCGTTTACCTAGTCAGTGACTGTGACCAATGACCAACGATTAGTCGCAGTGATTTGTTCTCTTTGTTCGTTTGATAGTCGCTACTGTTAATCGATGTGCTGTTGTTTGACAGTCGCTAAATATATAGTTTTTTAATTTGAAATTATTAAGTTGTGAAAATATATAGTATTTGTGGATTTTGGAACATTTGGAGAAAAATATATATATAGAGATAATAACTCAAGTGCCTTGTTTAGTAATCCGACAATTCTCAAGGATCTCTAGAGTATGTACAATGGGCAGAGACTCTCACAGGAACAGGTTCACCCCTAGGGTGAATCTCTTCATTCATCCCCTTATAAAATAAGGAAATAAAATCTGTATACATTATTATAAAATTAAAAACTTAAACTACTCTTTAATAAACTCAAATCGACATATAATTTCGTTCTATTTGAAAATCTAAACCCTAACCATCTCATTTGTGAACCCAAACTGACATATAATTTCGTTCTACTTGTAAAATCTAAACCCTAACCATCTCATTTCTGAAACCAAACCAACATATAATTTCGTTCCAATTGTAAAATCTAAACCCTAACATCTCATTTGTGAATCCAAACCGACATATAATTTTTAACTAATTGTAAAATCTAAGCTCTAACTATCTCATTTGTGAACCCAAACCAACATATAATTCCGTTCTAATTGTAAAATTTAAACCCTAACCACCTCATTTCTAAACCCAATCCGACATATAATTTTATTTTAATTATAAAATCTAAACCCTAACCACTTTATTTGTAAACCCAAACCGACATATAATTTTGTTCTAATTTTAAAAATCTAAACCAAACCAATATTTATTTTTCTTTAATTAAAAGTATACAGAATTTGTTTCTTTAATTTATTTTGCTTTTTAATTTATTTTGATTTATTTTTTACATGAAATATTAGATGGAAGATTCTGATTGGCTGAAAGAAAGGAGGTGACAAAAAGGTTCATCTCTAGGAGTGAACTTAATTATTTCTCCTCTCATAGTCTCTCAATATATTATTTTAATATCTATTATTCTATTTCATTATTTATTTAAATTTTAAATAAAAAGTAAAAATTTCAACCAATTACATGTTGATACATGTGAAAGAGTCTCTCAAGAAGTTCTCAAATGTTCTCAAATGAGAATCGATCTTCATCTCTAGAGATCTCTCTTACCTTTTATTATTTTTTCTTTTTATATTGTTGAGAACACATATGGGAGACTATCACTGTATATGCCATTATAACAGTCATAACTCATAAAAACAACAATAGTAATAATAACCACCATTCTGGTTCAAAAATAAAAATAAACACCATTCAATGTGGTTATGAAGAAAATGGACTTTTTTTTTTTTTTTGGCTTTGACAAATCACATTGATAAACTAAGTAAAATAGTTTATAGATAAATCCATATATTTGAAATTATCACCAGGCAACTTGAAAAAGATTCTTCTACCGATGAGAAGAGAGAGACACAGCTAAGTCTGACCATGTTAATCGATCAATCTATATTAACATTTTTGAAGTACATTTTGGTTTACGCCCTTTAAGTTTTACTTATTTAATTTTTGTTTTACAATATTAATCCCTAAAACAATTCCATAAATAATATTGAAGAGAAACTCAAATACTAAACTTTCTTAAATTAACCAACATTTGTTACATTTATTGCCATAAAATCTTAACAACATCTATACATTCCGATTTTTCCAAAAACAATTCTACACATAAAAGTTTTCCAAAAGCACATTAAAATTTCATCAGCAAAATTTTATTTTGATTTCGGTGAGACGGGTTGGCATTAATGCCATATAGGAATTAAGTGAAATTGTTTTTTTTTTAAGCACTTTTAGATGTGTACCACGAGATAAATGTATTACTAGACTATACATATACTACACGGGTTAAAATCTTGAAAACACTACAAAAATCCTATACTTTGAATACTTATATCAAATACCTGTAAAATTTTATATTTTTAAAATCTAATAAATATTCATAACTATACAATCTAAAAATTAATAAAACAATAATCAAATAACAAATAAATACAATATAAATTTAAATTTTTAATATTAAAAATATTGTCCCGCGGTATACCGCGGGTTAAATCCTAGTTCCGAGTATAATTCATTAACAATACTCAATAATACTGTTATTAAAAATCATTGGGTCCTAATCATATGGTACTCTGCCCAACTATTACTTTAGTCTTATGATAAAACAAGTACTATTTGAATTATCTTCCACTTGTGCGAATCCTATGTTTGTGACGAATCTGTGTTACTGTGTTATATTAAATTGTTATATCTTTCTAGAATTTTTCTAGAGCAAACTCATCGTACAAAACCATGGATCATGTTGCTATGATGAAGCTATTTTGGTTTACGTAAGAGAAACGCATAAGTGCATAAACGCATAAATCTAACCTATGATTGTAAGAAAAAAACATATATATATATATATATATATATATATATATTGTTGCATTTGCAACTTCGGAGACTACTCATGGGGGTTCAGAATTATCTGTTACCAACATCAGTATTATCCTTTTCTCCTCCCTTTCTAATTTCCGTAAGATTTGAATCAGAGTAATTAAGATGGACGTACTGCAAAGGCATATGCTGATTCAAAGACGTGCATGAATTGATACTTTAACACTAATATTAAGTAATATATACATATATCAAACTTTAAATGTGCATTTTTAATCAGAAAAATATTTTTTTTATCATGAGAAAAAATCTTTAAAATTTTGTTTATTATTTAAAAATTTACTTTTATTTTTCTTCTACTAAATAATTGTAACTCTTAAAAATGATTGTTGTACCATTGAATATATGATATGTTTCTTTTCCATATCTCTAGTCATTTTTCTTACACATTATATGTTAAGATGATTATCGAATTTTATATTTATCCAATCTCTATTCACATTTTCATATGTTTGTGTTGTATATTTTTCTATATATATCACTTTTAGCATTTTAATATTCTTTTTAAAAAATCTTATAAAAACTATTGTTTTCCTTTGAAAAAGTGATAATATAAAGGTTAATAATTAATTTTACTTTTTAATGTTATTGCAAAATAAAAAATGTGAAATGCACAAATACAAGAAAATAAATTAATATGATGACATAGATGATGATATGAACTGAACACCCTAGATGGAAAGTGAACTTTTAATTTATATATAGATTATTGTTCCAATACTCGCGAGGGTTTACACATATTATAGAACAAAAGTAATGGCCATCAACTTGAAGAATATAAGGAAGCTTGCATCTTGAAGAACACCTGAAGCAATGAGGTCTACAAATAGAAGTGTTGGCTACCACTACTCCTTCTGAGATGTCGTCTAACGAAATGTGCCCTGGTATGTGATATGAGAAGTCTCCCACAACACACGAGACATGCAAAGTGATCCCACAAAGATTACATTCATAGGACCATTCCTTTGGATTTATTTTTGTTTCACATGCCTCACACCAAAGTTGACCATCTTCCTTAGTTTCACCGTAAGACAAGTAGAGAGGATGATCGTCGTACCTTTGATTCATTACCTTTCTAGGTAAAGTAGCACACCCGAAGTCCAACTGAAACTCACACTCATCACACCACAACGTACTTATGAAGACATGTGTTCTGTCACATGCAGAACATTTATTACCCCTCTTAGAACTAAAGACTTCGTAGTATAAAGGATGTGGATGGCTTTCATGGAGAAATGGTTCAGTTATTGAACTGCAACGTACATCTAGAGTGATACGACCAGATTTGTACTTGAAACCAGTGAAATACTGGTAACAAGCAAAACATCTTCTTCTATAAGTATCTGTTTGTAGAGTGAACGGTGTGTTGTCGGAGACATTCCTTATCTTTCTGGGAAGACTAGCACATGTCTCATGTAGAATAAAGTCGCATCGCTCACAATCATAAAACGATTCGTCATTGATTTGGGAGACACAAGCTTCACAAAGTTTGCTTTCGTGTATACTCTTACCAGCCTTGTTGAGTCTTAAATTATGGTCATGGCTGAAATGCTTTATCTGATTTTCATCTACCACTTCGAACGGTTCGATTTCCTCCTCTTCTGGTGTTCCTTCTAGTTCTACTTTTTCCCACACACCATTCCTCGTTGCGCATCTTGCATGAACAGCATAGCTAGGACACTTTGAGCAAGAATAAGCCCCATAAAACCCATCTACTTTTTTACGACAAACTCCACATGTCCAATTCCCGTGCCCAAGTTGACGAGTGTAAGAGATGCGATGATTATGACGATTGATATTTATCACGCAGGGTAAATCAATACAAGCTCGATGAATCATGAAATTGCATTGAAGACATAAATAAGGACTTCGATCACCTTTCGTCCCACAAGCATTGCAAGTAAAATTGACAAGTCTTGGAACAAGGTGGAGTTTATGCTCATGTGTCGTTGGGCTCACAACAGAAACTGGCGGTGGGTTTGCCATGCAAAACTCCTTGCATATGGTTACATTACAAACATCGCAGTGGTAAACTTGATCACAGTTGTAAGATCTTCGGTCAAACTTCTTCCCACAAAGAAGGCAATCTTCATCAGCGTACTCTGGTGCTCCGTATCTGAAAAACTTGAGCGGGTGTTTGGGATGTAAAGAGTGGTATACATCTGGGATGAGCCCGACACATTCCCAATGGAAGAGTACATTGCAAAAACGACATTCATAAAGTTTTTGTTCGTTGATGTTGATATCCGCATTGCAGACTTCACAATTGCGCTCTCCCTTCAGCAAGAACGTCTTTACCTTCTCAGAGAGTAGAAGTGGATGCTGATGCACTTTGGAATTGTCAGTAGTAGTAGGCAGCGAGGAGAATGTGGATGAAATTGAGGATGGAGATGGAGATCTTCTTGCACAAACCAAATGCACATTGAAGTCGCAAATTGAACAATAATAACCAACTTCCGATCTGTGTATACACACACTACAACAAAATTGTCCACAGTCCAGGCTAAGCTTGAGAGGATGTTCGGGATGGGAAGGGTGGTTGATCTCCGGTACAGACTCGACGCACTCCTTGTGGAAGAGAGTATTACAACCTAACTCATTGCAAATGTAGCCACCATAAAAATAACCGTAAACACCACATCCTTTACATGTGTCCATACAAACCCGATCAAAGACGAACAAAGGATGCTCGTGAACCGGTAACTCTACTTTTTCCATAGCGGATTGAGTTCCAAAGCAGACAAAACAAAGCTCTCAGCTCTCTTCTCTTCTCTTTGTGATAAGAAGATGAGTTTTTTTTTTTCTTTAGTTTGTTAAATGGGAACAAGATTATTGATATAACAATTTAAACTCTTAATTAAAAGGAATATATATATATATATAGATATACTCATATACATCTATTTAAGTTGAAATTATTCGTCTACACGAAAGATAAGAGACAACTGAGTCTGACGAGGTACATCGATACGTTGTCGGTCTAATTCATTTTAATACTCAACACTGTCAACAGCCGTCTCTATGATTGTTGTCTTGGTTATTAAATATTTCAATCCTACGCAATTCCTAACAACTACTTCATAGTTTAGTGATAATTAAGGTTTTATTTTTGACCGTACTAGTTTCATCACTTCTATATTCAACGTACTATTAAAGAAAACAATGATTGAGGTCACGTTCGTTTACCAGTATCAGTGACTGTGAGTCTGTGACCATTGACCAGTAACCAGCGGTTAGTAGCAGGGACTTGTTTTGTTGTTTGTTTGACATTCGCTGAGATTAGTCGATGTGGTTGACCGTCACTATTTCTTTTTAATTTGAAATTATAAAGTTATGAAAATTGATTTTTAAATTAATCATTTAAAATTTATGGATTTTATGTGTAAAAACTAATTACCTATTAAATAATCAATTTACTATTTTATTTTTATTTTATATTTTAAATTGATTTATAAAAATTAATAAATTTAAATTAACTTAGTTTTAGTTCTATTTGTTTCTTTTTTATATTGATTATTTTTTACTTTTTTTTAAGTGAATTTTTTTTAGTTGTAACATCCGCGAACCAAATTGTGGGTTTTGGGATGGGTGTCGATCGACACCAAGAGCACTGTCGATCGACACCAGCAATTTCTTGTTCGACCTGATTGATTTAAATCGTCGAATTCGAGCGATTTGATTTAAGTGGAATCCAAAACCGGGGTATTTATGTGAGAAGTCAACCTGAGGATTTCGGGAAAGCCACTTTTAGTCGTTTCAGAGAGAAAATAGAGAAAAAAGAGAGAAGAGAGTGTGTTCTTGGGAGATTTTGGAGATTCTAGGCTTGTTTGGTGAGATCTGTTCATGTGGAGTGGAGATCTGGTGCTAGGAACAAAGGAGAAGCCTTCCAAGGTGTTGGATTCGTTGCTGTGGGTCAGAAACTTCCTCCAAAGAGGTGAATGCATGACCATGGCTGATCTACGTTTGAGAATCCTTTTTTTTGCTTGATTATGGTTGTTTGTGGTGTTTTTCTTGTATGCTTGTGGTTGGATTGTGGTTCCCATGTGTTTCCAAGGGTTTTGGGTGAGTTTCAGATGATTTGGAAGAGATGGGAAATGATTCTTTGTCATTCGGCTTCGAGCAGAACGTGTCTGCGGAGACGGTGTCGATCGACACTGAGGGGCAGTATCGGTCGACACCAACTTGTCTAACGCTTGTGTTCCTGGTTTGTTGTGTTTGTTTGTTGTTTGTTAAACATTGATATCTCAGTTGTTTATGTGTATAGCCTAGTAGATGGGAGGATTGCCTCACTAAGTATTTGTGATAATACTTACGCATCTCAATTGTTGTTTGTGATGTGCAGGTATGTGACGTGGAATCATGGCAATGAGGAGGAGGATGATCTAGGGTCTCCTTTGCGTGTTGATGGTTATGTTATTGGAATCTTGGATAGAATTATGCTAGGTTGTTGGATAGACATTACGATAGTTATTGTATTGGTGTTATGTATTTGAGATGATTAATGTTATATGTTTCCGTTGTACATATTATTGGATGTTGGTATTGTTGTTGGTTTAATGTTGATTTGTGGGTTAGTTGGTTTAATTAAATATTATGAGAGGCTTGGTTAATTATATTATTATAAAAAAAAACGGGTCGGGTTGTTTCAGTTGTCGCTATTGTTTGTTTTTGCAGTTGTTGGAATCTAGCGACTGAACGCTAAAAATCACTAAACAAATTGAGGACTAGAAGTTTCGTCGTTGGTCCCTGCAATTGGTTGTTGGATTATTGTTAAATGAACAGTCTGGCAGTGTCAAACGAATATAGCTTGATTTTGTATTAGTCACTGTGAAGGTAAGAGGACTATATAAAACCAACAAAGTCCCATGATCTTTTCGTTGGTAGTTGAGTAGTGAAAATAATATGACGCACAGTATGAAATAATTTATGTTGTAATTGAAAAGAGATCATGTGAAATCAAAAAAAACAAGTCCAGAATTTAAACAAAACGACAAACAAATTTGTGGATTTTGGAACATTTGGAAAAAAAGAAAAAAATGTATATATATATATATATATATAAACAACACATAGTCACTTTTACTGCCATTGGTTACAAAGAGATAATGTGCATTATTAGTTATCCGACAATTCCCAAAGATCTTTATAACAGTAAAAAGAACAATAGTAATAATAAACACCATTCTCGGAAGAACGAAGAATATGAGGGAACTTGCATCTAGAGTTACACATGTTGCAAAGTGGTCTACAAATAGAAGTGTTCGATACCACTCTGTATGAGTCTCCTACCATTGAAATGGGTCCTGGCATTTGATAGGAGAGGTATCCCACAACGCATGAAACATGCAAAGTGACCCTACAAACATCGCATGTATAGAACCATATCTTTGCGTCTACCTTTTTTCACACACATCACACCAGTAATCGCCATCCACATTGTTGTCATTATATGACAAGTAAAGAGGAAGATCATCATACCTTTGCTTCATAACTTCCCTTGGGAATGTAGCGCACATGAAATCCAAGCTAAATTCACACTCATCACAACATAACATATCCCTGAACATGTGTGGTTGATAACTTGTAGTTGTGTCGCAAGCATCACACTTAGAGTTGCATATCGACTTGTAGTATAAAGGATGCGGATGACTTTCGTGGGAAAATGGTTCAAATATTGAACCGCATCGTACATCCATAACTTGATCATCACGAGCTATATACGCAAAACCAGTGAAATATTGGAGACAAAGAGTACACTCTTTTCTTTGGCAGAAAGAAACCTTGCTATCACTTATCTGTAGAGTAAAGGTATATCGCACAAAACATGCCTTTTCTTCCTAGACATAACAGCACATGATTGATGTACAATGAAACTGCATTGCTCACAACTATAGAATGGATCAGTATTGATCTGGAAGACGCATGCTTCACAGAGCTTGCTTTCGTGGAGAATCCTACCATTCTTGTTGAGTATTAAATCATGATCATGACTCATGTGCTTTATTGTGTTCTCGTCAATCACTTCAAATGGTGGAATTTCTTTTTCTTCGGGTGTTCCTTCTAGTTCAACCATATCCCATACATCTTTTCTAGTTGCACATAACGAATGAACAACATAATTGGGACATTTCGAGCAAGAGTAAGCCTCGTAAAACCCATCCACCATTTTATGACAAACTTCGCATTTTCAATTCCCATGTCCGAGATGCCAAGTGTATGAGACTTGATGATCATGACGGTTGATGTTTATGATGCGGGGTAAGTCGATACACTTCCGATGAATCATAAAATTGCATTGAAGACAAAAATAAGGGCTTCGGTCGCCTTTGATCCCACAAGCATTGCAGGTAAAATCGAGAATTCTTGGAACGAGGTGAAGTTGATGCTCGTGGGTCATCAGACTAACAACAACAACAAGTGGTGGGGGGTTTCCATCACATGACATGCATATGCTTACGTTACAAACATCACAGTGGTAAAGCTCAACTTTTTGGTGTTGATGTAACTTCTTCATTTCTCTGTTAAAGAGTTCATCCTGAAACTTTATCCCACAAAGAAGGCATTTATTGTCGGCGTAACTGGGAGCTCCAAGTTTAAAATTCTTGAGAGGGTGTTTGGGATGGGAACTGTGGTTTGCATCTGGAGCAAGAAGGACCTCAAGGCAAGTCGAATGAATGTATAGATTGCACTGACGAAAATCGTAATAAAGTTTTTTACCATCAAGGCGAATTAGAAACTTACACTCTCTACAATCGAAAAATCCCGAAAGCCCTGATACTTTGGAAGGTTCAAGTGGATGTTCATGCACCTTATGATTCTCAATAGCAGAGATCTGATTCTCAATAGAAGAGATCTGTGCACAAACCAAATGCAAACTGAAGTCACATATTGAACAAGAATAACCAAGCCACACGTATTTTTTACAAACAGAACATGTATTATAGCCAGGAGTTTCCATGAAAAGCTTGAGAGGATGCTCAGGGTGGGCATGTGGCTGATCTCGGGTTTTGAGTCAGCGTACTCCTTATGGAACATCGTAACAAAGGATGGTTGTGAATGTAGAATGTATATATGTAAAAGTCACAAGAGTCATTAGTATAACCCTAGAGTCTCCTATATTTCCTATATATAATGTAATCACCTAAGCTAATAATATCATTCAAGCCTTATATCTTATATGGTATCAGAGCACCCGATACCTAACCCTAAAAATATTTTTCTTTTTCTCGCTGCCTCCGATGTCGACATCTTCTGGTGAAACCATTGCCGTGTCCGACTCCCAAAATCTTCTTACCATCAACATGACAAATGTCACAAAGCTTACAGGCACCAACTTCTTGATGTGGAGTCATCAAGTCCGTGCCCTCCTTGATGGTTACGATCTTACCGGATATCTCGACAACACAGTCGAGGTTCCCTCGCTCACACGCACCGTTGCTGGTGTTACGTCTGACAATCCCGACTACAAGATCTGGAAACGTCAAGACCGTATCATTTACAGCGCTCTCCTAGGCGCCATTGCCGTGTCTGTTCAGCCACTTCTCTCCACCACCACGACGTCTGCTGAGATCTGGAGTACACTCTCCTCAATCTATGCGGCTTCGAGTCGTGCACATGTCCAACAATTGAAGCAACAGATCCAAGTTTAAAACAAAGGTGACAAATCCGTTGAAGAGTATTTTCAAGGCCTCACGACAAGATTTGATAAGCTGGATCACTTGGGGAAGCCGATGGAGCTTGATGATCAGATCGAGAAGATTCTCAAGGGCCTTCCTGAGGAATATCGTCATGTTGTTGATCAACTTGAAGGTCGTGAACGCACCCCGTCGCTACCTGAGGTATTTGAGAAACTTCTTCATCATGAAGTTACGTTGAAAAATCTGGTTGTTTCCTCTCCCTCGCTTCCTGCAACAGCAAATGCGGTTCAAGTTCGTGGTCACCACAACCGTGGTCAGTCACGTTCTCATCCCCGTTCGAACCAAACTTGGCAACAACAACAGTTTCAACAGCGCCATCACAACTCCGCTCAGCGTGGTTATCAAGGTTGCTGTCAGATTTGTGGTGTCCACGGTCACAGTGCTCGTCGCTGCTCTCAGTTTCAACTCGCCGGTGGTAACTACAACATGGGAGCTCCCGCTTCGTCGTCTCCTATTCAATGGCAGCCTCGAGCGAACTTGGCTACCGCCAATCCTTGGCTTCTTGACTCGGGAGCGATGCATCATCTCACAACGGACTTGAGCAATCTTTCCCTCACCATTGCTGACGATATCGGACTTACTATCTCACATACGGGTTCATCATTTCTCCCTAATTCCATTAAACCTTTGAATTCAAATAATGTCCTTTACGTACTAAATATTGCTAAAAACCTGATCTCTATATACCGATTGTGCAATGATAATCAAGTGTCTGTGCATCTCTATCCGGCTCATTTTCAGGTGAAGGATCTCAAAACGGGGGTCCGGTTGCTGCAAGGGAGAACAAAGAATGAGTTGTACGAGTGGCCGGTCGGAACATCCACATCACCAATTTCCATGTTCGCTACACCCACTTCCAAAGCCTCTTTACCATCATGGCATTCCAGACTTGGCCACCCTTCTCCTCCAATTTTAAACTCTATTATTTCTCAGTTTTCATTACCTTGTTCTGAATCAACAAATAAACAGTTTCCTTGCTCTCATTGTCTTATCAATAAAAACCATAAACTTCCATTTTATACAAACACAATCTCTTCTACATATCCTCTTCAATATCTCTATTCTGATGTCTGGATGTCATCCATTCTCTCCCATGACAATTGCAAATACTATTTAGTCATTGTGGATCACTATACTCGGTACACTTGGATGTATCCTTTGAAACAAAAGTCACAAGTCAAAGAGACGTTTATCGCGTTTACTGCTTTGGTGGAATATCGTTTCAAGACAAAAATAGGGACTCTATACTCCGATAATGGTGGGGAGTTTGTGGCGTTACGTTCTTTTTTGGCAACACATGGAATTTCTCACTTCACCACTCCTCCACACACGCCGGAACATAATGGCATCTCTGAACGGAAACATCGACACATTGTTAAGACCGGTTTAACACTCCTTCATCAAGCTTCGGTTCCTAAGAAGTATTGGCCATATGCGTTCGCTACATCAGTCTATTTAATTAACCGCATGCCTACCAAGATCCTCGATAATGTCTCTCCATATGCCAAGCTCTTCGCACAACCTCCCATCTACTTAAAGCTTCGGGTCTTCGGAAGTTTGTGCTTTCCCTAGCTCCGACCGTATACGACACACAAACTCCATGACGGGTCCATGCCGTGTGTGTTTATGGGTTATTCCTTAACCCAAAGTGCGTTTCTCTGTCTTGATATTGCTTCTGGACGTGTCTACACATCTCGACATGTTCAGTTCGTCGAGTCGAGTTTCCCTTTTGCGTCTTCGTCATCTCAACCTTCTATATCGTCACTCCCGGATGTTGTTGATCTGACTGCACCACAAGCCGTGGCTGTCCCGCTCACGTCACTCGTACCAGCTCCTCTTTGATCTCCTCCAGCTCCGGTAAGCTCCGATCCTTCCCTGTCTCGGTCTTCTCCTTCTCCCGTGACAACAGCGACATCGCCTGTTCGAGGAGAAAATGAGAGTTTGTTGGTGGGCCACAGAGATTCCACGGGCCCACTTGATTCCATTGTTCACTTAAGCCCACATCCACAAAGCCCAAGTCCAGCCGATAGCCCACCAAACACTTCCCGATCTCCATCGTCTTCTTCTCCTTCATCCTCCTCTCATTCATCCTCTCCTTCGTCCTCATCACCGGAACCGACTCCCTCACCTCCACCTCAACCCGAACCACTACCTCAAACTCCACCAAACCCCAACCTGTTCAACCTCCCACCAATATTCACCCGATGCAAACTTGCCATAAGAATAACATCACCAAACCAAAAACTAAACTAAGCCTCACTGTATCTAGTACCAAGCCAATGATTCCCACCACCATCACCCAAACTATGCGAGATGACAAATGGCAAAATGCAATGGGGGAGGAAATGAATCCTCAAATTCATCATCACACGTTCGATTTGGTGCCTCCACCACCGGATCAAAACGTGATCCCCACGAAATGGATTTACACACTTAAATACTTGCCTAATGGTTCACTTGACAGGTACAAAGCAAGATTGGTGGCTCGTGGGTTCAATCAAGAGTATGTTCTAGACTACTCGGAGACTTTCAGTCCAGTGGTGAAGTCGAACACCATTCGTTTGGTTCTTCAACTTGCGGTGAATCATTCCTGGCCAATACGACAACTTGACGTGAATAATTCCTTCTTACATGGAACACTTACGGATGAGGTTTATGTCTCTCAACCCCCTGGTTTTGTGGATAAATATCGCCCTCACCACGTATGCAGATTGAACAAGGCGTTATATGGGCTTAAGCAATCACCTCGTGCGTGGTATCGAGAGTTGAAGACATACTTGCTCCGTATGGGATTCCGCAATTTAATGGCTGATACATCCGTGTTTGCCTACCTCCGTGGTAACGATGTGGTATACACGCTTGTCTATGCTGATGATATTATTGTCACTGGTAGTAGTGTCCCGCTGATCAATGGTTTTATCGACGCTTTATCTCGACACTTCTCCTTGAAAGAACCTACGGAACTCAAGTATTTCTTGGGTGTGGAAGTCACTCGTACGTTGCAAGGCCTTCACCTCATGCAACGACGTTATATCATTGATCTTCTCACAAAGACAAACATGATCGCTGCTAAGCCTGTCTCCACACCTATGCCACCTTCACCAAAGTTGTCTCTCCGTTCGGGAACACCGTATGATGATCCAGCGAAGTATAGGATGGTTCTTGGTATTCTACAATATTTGGCGTTTACTAGGCCGGATATTGCGTATGCAGTCAATAAGTTGTCTCAGTTCATGCATTATCCCACCAATGTTCATTGGCAGGCCGCTAAACGAATTCTCCGTTACCTTGCCGGCACCGCTTCTCACGGACTGCTTCTTCGTCCAAACACACCTCTTACTCTTCATGCATTCTCCGACACGGACTGGGCTGGTGACAATGATGATATGGTCTCCACTAATGCTTATCTCATCTATCTTGGCTCCGCTCCCATTGCTTGGTCGTCGTCGAAGAAACAAAAGGGGGTTGCTCGATCTTCAACCGAGGCCGAGTATAGGGCGGTTGCCAACACAAACGCAGAACTCCGCTGGCTCATTTCTTTGCTCAATGAACTTGGGGTGCAGTTATACGGTCCTCCGGTTATTTATTGTGATAATGTCGGAGCTACATACCTCTGCGCCAATCCAGTTTTTCATTCATGGATGAAACACATCGCTATTGACTACCATTTTATTCGTGAACATGTTCAGTTCGGTGCTCTATGTGTTGCTCACGTATCTACAAAGGATCAGCTGGCCGATGCACTCACCAAACCTCTACCGAAGCCTAGATTTCTTGAGTTGTTTAACAAGATTGGAGTGAATCCAGTCCCTCCATCTTGAGGGGGCATGTAGAATGTATATATGTAAAAGTCACAAGAGTCATTAGTATAACCCTAGAGTCTCCTGTATTTCTTATATATAATGTAATCACCTAAGCTAATAATATCATTCAAGCATTATATCTTATAGTGAACCCGTAGCTCCACCTATTCCATGTTGGATTTACTTCCAAATCAAAGCCCCAACCTCTCTTCTCTAGTGATCTCAATGTGGTTATCAAGAAAGTGGTTTTTTTTTTTCCTTTTCTTTGACAAATCATATTGATAACTTAAGTAAAATAGTTTAGAAGGATCCATATATTTTAAATTATCACCAGGCAACTTGAAAAAGATTCTTCTACCGATGAGAACAGAGAGAGACAGCTAAGTCTGACCATGTTAATCGATAAATTCCGAGTTTAATTCATTAACAATACTCAATAATAGTGTTATTAAAAATCATTGCGTCCTAATCATACGGTAATCTGCCCAAACTACTACTTTAGTCTTATGTTAAAACGTCTACTATTTGAATTATCTCCCACTTGTGCGAATCCTATGTTTGTGACGAATATGTTATATTTGGCCGTTATTAAGTTGTTATATCTTTCTAGAATTTTCCTAGAGCAAACTAATCCAGAACGGCAAAACCATCGATCTGTAGCTATGATGAAGCTGTTTTGGTGATAAGTTTGATATGGTTGGTTCACGTAGGAGAAACCCATAAGATAAAGAACCGCTGCTTAACAAGCCCGATAGCAACAACAACAAAGTACCATAAGACTCAATTTATTACTGCTTTTGGACGAATCTGTGCAAAAATTTGGATAGATTCAGGTTTGTTGTTCATCATCAAAGTATGAAAGATTTTTAATGGAACACAAAAACCAGCTTGATGAACTTCCCCCTGCAGGTTCTCTCCATAAGGTTCTTTTCTTTCATCATCATAGTTTGCTAACGACACAGATAACTATAGAAAACCACAGATACGACTGCTGATAATTAGTATCATCTAGAGAACCCTTTGTTTTTTACTAAGCATTCATGAACAGAAGCATCCTGCAGTGTGATTCTGATACATACATATGAAGTATATATACACTTAAAGAGGATTTGTATTTCTGACATGTGAAAGAACAGAGAAAGAAAAGAAAACAGAGCAAAAAAATTGGGTTGCAGAAACAAGACAACATGTAAAAGTAAGTGGCAGAGATGATAACCATGTAAATATATATGTATAGTTGCATTTGCAACTCCGGAGACTACTCAGGAGGTTCAGAATTATCTGCCACCAACATCCATTGTCGCCTTTTCTCCTCCCTTTCTTTCCGTAAGACTTGAATCAGGGTTAAGGACTGCAAAGGCATATGAGAGAATTTGTGACGATTAACACTTTCACAAACAGAGATCTCAAGAAAAATTGAAACATGGAAACTGCTACACAAACTCTTAAAAAGCTCTCTGACTCAGCTAGTCACCTGTACATCAAATGAGGCGCTATTATCATAATTCTATTTTTAACAACATGAGATTCGATGAAAGCTAGCCATGGACTTATAATGAGATGCAATAACTTTTTACTACGATATTGCGGATGAAACTGATATAGCCCTAGCTGAGACTCTGACGCTAAGAGGAAGTTCAAAGGTTTTAAGAAAGACTCAGCTCTATACCTCTTTCTCTTCAAAAGAACCGCGGCCTCCGATCCACAGGCTTAAGAATTTGGAAAGAGCACATTAAACTTTCGTCAACACTCATCAATGCACCCGCATTGTCAAATTCACCACAGTAGTTTGGAGCAGAAAACATAGTCACAAGTTGTCTATCAGCAAAGAACTCATACCCATCCTCTACAACCTGTGAAAACATTATAGGTTCTTGAGCACAGATCTCACTTCCCATATAAACAAGAGGAAACATACATACAATGTACTAACCTGGTGGGCACGACAGACTAAATCCATATCGTTCTTTATCAGAAACTCAGCAACTTTGTCAGCGCCAAAAGTGTAGGAGACGCCGCGATCATTCATCCCCCAGCCACTGACGTCTTTACTAGGATCAGACCAAAGAAGGTCACAAAGCAAACCAGAGTCTGGAATATCAGTTGGACGCTCTATGTTCTTAATCTGTTCCACATTGGTCAAATCGGGAGAAAGTCCACCGTGCATACAAAGTATCTTTTCGTCTATGACAGCTGCCACAGGGAGACAGTTAAAAGTGTCTGTAAATACTTTCCAAAGCTTCACGTTGAATCTTCGTTTACATTCGTCATAGAATCCGTAGATTCTGTTAATAGACGCACACTCATGGTTTCCTCTCAAGAGAAAAAAGTTTTCAGGGTATTTGATCTTGTAGGCAAGCAGAAGACAAATAGTCTCCAAACTCTGCTTCCCACGGTCAACATAATCTCCTAAGAATAAGTAGTTTGCTGCAGGAGGGAAACCACCATACTCGAAAAGCCTCAATAAATCTGAGTATTGACCGTGAATATCACCTGAAACAATACAAAGAAAAAAGGTACAGATCAACCTAGGAATTCACCGGAACCATCACAAAAGATATTTCAGTTGAAAAAAACGAATATAGCAGCAAGCGAATTTGCTAATATCAACGATCTTACATATCAACCTATGAATGGCGCCTAAAGACAAATGTTACATATCAACATAGGAACCATAATGACAACGACGAGTAAATAAAAGCAAAGAAACCAGTGTTTCGTCAGAAAAGATTAAGAAGAACTTGCTTCCTCTCGCATGACCGTATAAGCTCTATAACCAATACCAGACTAACGAATAACCAGATTCTCTCAGGCAGGTTCCAAGTATCCAAGAAGAGGGCAAGCCAAACAAACACATCCATCATCAATTGGTAAAAACACTTAGTTTCAAGGACTAAATTTCTCCCCCACCTAACAACATTCGTCAACCTCATGACGTCCAATTGTAATGACCTTATTAATCTCCTCTACTTTTCTTTCTTACAAGATTAGCTGCTGCAATTGATGACCTTATCCCTCTCTCTCTCTCTCTCTCTCTCGCTTCCCATTCTACATTCCCACATAACTTCAATTCTATTCGTTTCTATTCCCACGAAACTAAACTCATCTCCTCCAAGAAAAGTGCAAACTTTTTCGGTAAAAAAACTAAATACGAGAAGGCAAGATGATACGCAATCATGAAATTCTCAGATCCCAAAGCGAATAAACAGATAAAAAAACCAAAGAAGCTGGAAATCGAGAGAGAAAGTTAAATACCGCAGATCTTAACAGGGGCAGCGAGCTCAAGAAGACAAGGCTGTTGAAGAAAAATTNTATTTGATCTTGTAGGCAAGCAGAAGACAAATAGTCTCCAAACTCTGCTTCCCACGGTCAACATAATCTCCTAAGAATAAGTAGTTTGCTGCAGGAGGGAAACCACCATACTCGAAAAGCCTCAATAAATCTGAGTATTGACCGTGAATATCACCTGAAACAATACAAAGAAAAAAGGTACAGATCAACCTAGGAATTCACCGGAACCATCACAAAAGATATTTCAGTTGAAAAAAACGAATATAGCAGCAAGCGAATTTGCTAATATCAACGATCTTACATATCAACCTATGAATGGCGCCTAAAGACAAATGTTACATATCAACATAGGAACCATAATGACAACGACGAGTAAATAAAAGCAAAGAAACCAGTGTTTCGTCAGAAAAGATTAAGAAGAACTTGCTTCCTCTCGCATGACCGTATAAGCTCTATAACCAATACCAGACTAACGAATAACCAGATTCTCTCAGGCAGGTTCCAAGTATCCAAGAAGAGGGCAAGCCAAACAAACACATCCATCATCAATTGGTAAAAACACTTAGTTTCAAGGACTAAATTTCTCCCCCACCTAACAACATTCGTCAACCTCATGACGTCCAATTGTAATGACCTTATTAATCTCCTCTACTTTTCTTTCTTACAAGATTAGCTGCTGCAATTGATGACCTTATCCCTCTCTCTCTCTCTCTCTCTCTCGCTTCCCATTCTACATTCCCACATAACTTCAATTCTATTCGTTTCTATTCCCACGAAACTAAACTCATCTCCTCCAAGAAAAGTGCAAACTTTTTCGGTAAAAAAACTAAATACGAGAAGGCAAGATGATACGCAATCATGAAATTCTCAGATCCCAAAGCGAATAAACAGATAAAAAAACCAAAGAAGCTGGAAATCGAGAGAGAAAGTTAAATACCGCAGATCTTAACAGGGGCAGCGAGCTCAAGAAGACAAGGCTGTTGAAGAAAAATTTCTTTAGAGACGAAGCAAAGCTGTCGGATCTCAGACTCGTTGAGCATAGCTTGCTTCGTCGTGCCACCAGCTTTAGGGTTTCTGTAATCAAGTAAACGCCGAATGATATCGTCGAGAACATCAGGTTCCATGCTTCCCTGACCTCGTTGCGCCATTCAACTCACTAACCCACCTTCCAAGTTTCAATCTTTCCGATTGGATTGGATTCGATCGCCCAGAAAAGAAAAAGAAAAAAAAAAAAGTTAAAAATATAAAAGTTTCAAAATCTGAATCCAAAAAAGGTATCGCCTTTTAAAATTAATTTATCTTCCAGATTTATGATTTGGTTGTTTATTCTTTATTACAAGGTAGTTTCTCTGATGGGTGCGTTTACCGAAAACGATTTGGTAATCTCTGGGTTCTCCTTATTGGGCAGGGAACCTAAAAGCTGTGTTGTTTTGCCTTTACTCTGTTTTTTTTTATGCACTTTAGGTTATAAAACCTATTCCAAATTTATTTAACTTATAATAACATCTATTTAATTGAAAAATAATTTTAGATGATTAATAATTAATGTTACATTTTAATTATTATGTTATTTTAATTGGTTCGTTTGAGTCAATTTTGTATTCTGCTGAAAAAAAAACTATTATGTTATTTTACCGATTAAAAAAGTCACCTACTATTTTCGTGTACAACATTATGGAATTTATTTAAAATCCTTGTGGTAAGAGAGATGATTGAAAAGACCTCACACGTTGACTATGTAAAATTTTCCACGATTTATATTATAAGTATTATGAATTCTTTATTGCATGCAAATTGTTTAGTTTCGCAAGTTGGCTACGATGACGTTTCTTTCTCGGTTTCTCCATCACTCCTTTTTTTATCACTGATTATGATGATGATCATCATAGTTTGGAATTGGTCGGTTTAAAACAACTAGCAATGAGCTAGTGTGTGAAATAAAGAAATGAGTCTGGAACTAGTAGATACATTGGTAGTAAAACATGAATCAATGATTTGATTTAAACCAAAAGCCAAGAGGAACCAGCTTAAATCGGAGATAGAAACAAAAAAAACTTTATAAACCAGAAATGAGTGGAACACACCAACGGCGATAAGAATAAAGTATATAATACTAACAAGCTTTACTGACTAATCTCACAAGCTTTAAACTGAACACAAACACCCAACAGAAGAGTAAATCAGACAGAACAGAAGTATTCTACATAGTCTTTGCATAGTTACGTTTCATCAGCCAAAACTTGGAAAGAAGAGAAGCCAGTGAAAAAAACAAAAGTTTTTGAATCTTTGAAGAGTGAACAAGCCGAACAAACCCGTTTAACCTTTTAGTTTTAAGAAGAGCAACATGCTCGTTTCGCGCCTCCAGATGTGTCATCAACGTTAATCGTAGTTCCTTGCCCAGGGATTGCGGAGTTAGCTGCTGCTGCTTCTTGTGCAGCCAGTGCCTTTTTGCTTACGATATGGTAGATCTCTCCTAAGATGGTCTGAAACGCTTTCTCCACGTTTGTAGCTTCAAGAGCTGATGTCTCCAGGAAAGAGAGACCTTCCTTCTCGGCCAAACTCTGACCATCTTCCTCAGCAACGGATCTCAAGTGGTTCAGATCAGATTTGTTCCCAGCCATCATGATCACAATGTTGGAATCTGCATGGTCTCTCAGTTCACGCAGCCACCTCAAGACATTGTCAAAGGTCTGTCTCTTGGTAATATCGTAGACAAGAAGTGCACCGACTGCGCCTCTGTAATAAGCACTGGTGATAGCTCTGTACCTCTCCTGACCTGCAGTATCCCAGATCTGGGCCTTAATTGTCTTTCCTTCCACCTGTGTATCCATAATACATTCGCGGTAACAACCAGTTAGATAATGAATGGAAGCATCTCAAAAGTCACTAATGTTTCAACAATCAAAAGTTAAGACCGTATATCTTATCGAGTAGTTCAATACATCTTAGTTACGTTAACCCCCAACATTTTAATGCATCTGTCTGCATACAAGTTACAACTACACAAGCGTATAAAATACTGTAATTCTTTTCTCAAACAATTTATCAGTTGACTTTAAGAGAGTATAAAAGTGGACAAGGTCACGCATGACAAATGACAACAATGATCACGATATACAATGAAATTATTGAAGACAAGCTGTGAGAATCTTTTCAATTGCCCCTCACGACCATCCACTTATAGCCTTAAAATTAAGAAAAGCATCTGTCATGACTCAAGGCCAGCACAACTAAGATTCTCTCTTGAATAAAAATTCTTAACAAGACAAAGGAGAAATCAATACACTTTAGTAGCTGAGAAAAGAATTGAATCCCATATACTCTCAAAACAGTGTACTCTTCAATCTTAAGAAACGAAATAACTGAAAAAAACTGTATTGAGGACAAAACCTTTCACCCGGACCATATAATATGCAACTTTAAAGAAACGAAACGGACTAAAAGAATAAATTATCAAGTACCTGAATTCTACAATACACTAATGGAGTCATGAAGCTACAAGCAAAACCAATAGAGAGTAGGAACCTTCATGGATTATAGGATAAATCAGAACCACAAAAATTACACCTTTAAGACTCGAAACATATACACATCACCTAAATCACTATCGGTTCAAAATTTCTCTGATTCTAACAGCAAACAAACTGAATTATGCTCCCAACACAGGTGTACTTAAAAAAGAGAGAAACAGAGAACAGTAAAAGTTAGAATATGACCTGAGTAGTTCTGGTGGCGAATTCAACACCAATGGTGGATTTAGATTCCAAGCAAAACTCATTCCTGGTGAATCTGGACAAGATGTTAGATTTCCCAACACCAGAATCACCGATCAACACGATCTTAAACAAATAATCATATTCCTGATCTACTCTATGCGTCATTTTCTCCCTCCCTCTCTCTCTCCGATCTCGCAATCAATCCTACACATTCGAAAAAGAGAACCTTTGTCAGTGATTTCCATAATCAAACCCAGATCCAACGAATTTAAGAAGAACCCACAAAGTAAATCACAAGACGAAAGACGATTCGTGTTACCTTTTTCGCAAAAATGGCGGATGAATCGAGAGAAGAAAAGGAAGAAAAAAAAAATCGAATTTTTCAGATCTACAAAGAAAGAAACTTTGAGTGAGAGAGGCTTTTAACTTTAGTTCTCTCTCACAACAATCAATGGTGGAAGATGAAAAAAAAATAAAGATATATATGTCCTGACGAACTGTTTGTTTCAATTTGTTTGTTGGGGGCTTCGTCTTCTTCTTCTTCTCGAGAGAGAGAGAGAGATGAGGAAAGCAATAAAAGTGAATTATAATCTATCTATACGTATATGTGTCAGGGAAATAGAAACGACGTCGTGTGAGAGGAAAAAGACAAAAGCTTCAGTTACTCTGCCTATGTGGCAACTAATGATTCGTAAGCAGGCTGGCAAAAAGTAAGAGCATGTTCCAAAGGGGTATATTACAATTGGAAAAAGTATTTATAATTACCGTTAATAAAGAGCAATGATTGTATTTGTGAGTGTTGTTGATAAGCCAAATTGAATATGAAAATGTGGAACAAGTTCAATAGAAGAGGTAATTATGAAATGAGGAGATGATCATGAAGTAATTTTGTTAACTAATTGGCTGCTTTTTGAAAAAAAATCACTGCATAATTACATGGATTAGTAGAAGCAAAAACAGTCAACACAAGTACAAACAACCTTATTAGTAAACTTTTTTGTTTTTGTGGTTTTTTTTGCCACAATTATCTTCTTTCTTTGGTTTACTAACAAGATACTTATTAGTTATTTTGTTGACTGTATGTGCTTCTACTAATCCATGTAATTAGGCAGTGATTTTATTAATATATATATATATATATATATATATGTATATATATGTATATGTATATGTATATGTATATGTATATGTATATATATGTATATGTATATGTATATGTATATGTATATGTATATTTATTTGCTTTCTAAATGGAACTTCACTATAATTATATCGAATATAATTAGTTACAACATATTTAAACTAAAACTAGGTTCGGAACCGCACGTACATGCGAGGTTGATTTCAAAAACTAAGTTTGCTATTATGATTATAATATGTTACGTATATATGGGGTTATGTTTGTAAATTTTTTATGAACATTATTTAATTTATTTTTAATTCGGGTTAGAAAAAAAATTATCAGATTTGTTTTCGTTATTTATAATGACACCTTTATTTAAAAAATGTGGTATGTTTATTTCGAGACAGAAAATAGTAAGAGAAATGTGGTGTATCATATGTAATATTTGATATTTTAAAGTTGAAATTAAGATTTTGATCTAATTTTATGATCTCGTCTCATTATCTTTATTTTTTTCTCATGTTTTTTAGACGAAGTTTTTATAATTTGAATTACTCACTGTCATCTCGTAACCAATCGTTCTTTAGTTACCATAATTTGGATCGATATGGCAATAGACTCGAATCAAATGTAAATCGGATTTTTTGACGGGTTAATTTTTTATCAAACCCGTGAAATGTCAAATATGCGAAAATCGTTAGAAAAATAAAACCTCATAAACCGGGTGATGTAAATTTTTCAAACGGGTCAAATTTATCCCGATACGCAAGTTGATGAACTAACTATCCAAATTATTTGATTTCATCCCATCACCCAAAATTTTCTTATCGTATTTTACCATAATAGTTTAGATAACATTTTCTATTTTCTAAATTACCAGTTTACGTTTCGTACCCATTTTCTTGTCCAAATATTTAGAATAAATATGTCAACGAAAATTTTTAAATATATTACCAACCTATCTCATCTTATATATATTTCTCTCAAGCAATGCTTTTAAACCCGGACCAGACCGGCTGGGCAGAGCGGTCTAACCGCGACCTGGTTGGTGTTCCAGTCTGGTGATATACGTAAAACACGGCAAAAACTGGAAAAAACGACTAAGATCCAAAAAGCATGGTAAAACCGGTGAGCTTGTTAAACCGGATCAACAAATCTTTGAAACTCAATTTTCATGCTAACGTGAAACTGTTATTTCTTGGACAAAGTATCTAGTTCTTTTTTTTTCATATAATCTGATGTGGGACTCTACATAACATTTCTTAAATCAAAGGTAGTATTGTTTTGTTTTTTTCTCTTTTTCTCCTGTTATGTGTGTCTAATTAAATATTTTTAACATGAATCCGGAATTTCCATTAAATATTTGAAGTATAAATGATCTATATATGCTACAGTTAAAAATAAATGAACCTCTTATTGAAAATTCAACTTTGTTTAATTTAATTTTCTATTATTCAGTTAACCGGCTCATACTTCATAGTATATGTTTGATCCATGTATGCTCCATGAAGCATAAATGATCAATGTATGCTTCTAATTTATAATGACTATGGGTCCAACTGGTGACCAGTTAAAAAAAAAAGAATTAAACGGATTAACGGAATGTGTTGTTAATTGTTGTTCCTCATTTCTGTTACCATTTAGAAGTACTTTATTTTTTGAATTTTAACATGTGGCCCCACACTATTCCTACTATTTTTTGTTTTTTAAGAATTGTAAAAGAAAATTTTTCCTTTTCAAATTTGATAAGAAATAGATTTTCCTATTCATTCATGTTTTATCATTTTTTCTTTTCCGGATCTTTTTTTTGTTCTTATTCCTCCTTATTCTTTTTGTTCCCCGGTAGGTTACCAATCGAAGCCTATGAGTTTTTATTTTTAATGGATCATAGAGATTAGTATTCCTTTGGCATTTTAAATTTTCTAAGGAGCATGATTTTTGTTTTAACTTGGTGGTCAGTTTTCATATTTTTGGAATTCTTAGTTTCCCTCTTGTTTTTTTCTAGTATTTTTTCTTCTCGTTCTATAGTTAAAATAAGACATAAATGAAACTATTTTTATTTCCCGGCCGATAAAACCAAATCAAATAATTTTAAATATATACAATTTTGAAATTAGTTGTTTGTTATTATGGAAAATTTTTAAATAACTTCCAAAATCTCGTAATTAATCATTGGTATTTTAGGACGATTATGAAGAACTAAAAATTGTAGTTTAATATATCACGGGTTTAAATCTAAATTTTTATATATATTTAAATTTTATAGAGTTAAATTATTAATATTACTTAAATTTTTAATAGAGTTTAAATATTATAATATTTGAAATTTTCGATGGAGTTTAAATATTTATAATAATTTAAACATTTTATAAAAATTTCAATATTTATAGTATTTGTACCTTTCAAAAGTTTCAATATTTATAATATTTGAAACTTTTTAAAAATAAATACTAAATATTTTTGAAACTTTGAAAAGTTTTATATTATATATACTCAAATAAAAAGCTGAATTAAGTTTTAAATTTGGACGCTTGATAAATCAAATCTCTGCTCCTGCGTAATTGAAAAGAGTATGAGTCCTATTTATAGTGATGTTGAACCATATTCCAATATATTTAGCCGATGTGGGGCTCGACATACGCTTTCTCTATATCTTTTAATATATAATCAAATTAGATTTGTTTACATATATAAAATTTCGATTTTTAATTTCTTCCATTTATACTAATCATAATTAATTACTTTCATTTCGTTAAGGAAATATTGTAAAATCTAAACTAAATGATTATTTGTTTTTATTTAATTATATTAAATTGAATTGTTGTTTCTGTAAATATTTCATAATATAAAATCAAATCAAATATGTTTACATATATATATATATAATTTCGATTTTAATTCTTTGATTATGGAAGCAAACTTTAAACAGCTTCCAAAGATATTGAATAATTATCGGTTCTATTTATATGGCATGTAGAGTTAAATTTTGATTTCCTTATATATCAATGAAATTGAATAAATTTATTTTTAAAAAAATTATGTTTGGATATGCATTTATAACTGATCCGTTTAATCTGTTTGGCTCTATTTAATTTTGAATTTCAAGGTTTATACATATCCTTATTCCAATTTAAGTGGCATTTCATTGTAATAATCTCAAACCCTATGTCTTTTTATTAAAAATACTTCCCTTTTAATAGTATAGATCTGAATATATCTATTAGACAGAGAGTATTTTTAACAACTGATCAAAGTTGTTAGAGAGAATCATAGCCATAATAAACACTAAGGGGGTGTATTCAATCTAAAATTCCAAATGATCTTAGTTTTAATGAGATTTTAAATGATTTTGATGATTTTAGTGAAGTTGATATGATTTATTGTAAAATTCTTTCAAATCCCATCTAGAATCATAAGATTTAAATTTATGTATTTTTAATTAAATAAAATCTCTCAAATCCTAAAGAATCCTTATAAATCATTAAAATCTAAATCGACAAACTGTTTTGAATAATAGTGGATTTTAAAGTAAAATTTAAAACATCATTTCAATAATAGTGAATTTTAAAATAGATTTTTAAATCACCAGTTCGTGGATTTTAATAGACTTTTTAAAATTGATGATTAAATAACATAAAATTTAGAAATTTTACACAAATCACTTAAAATTTCAAGTTAAATATACCTCCCTATTTTATTTGAAAAGTTAATTTCATTGGAACGTTTTTATTACCTCTCTTTTAAAGATTAGACACGTTGTCCGGAAGAGCTTTTAATTAAAAACATTAGCGTGGCGGATATTTCGTTCATGTAAGGTCAAACTATATGAACCTGCCTCACATGATTAGGCTGCCATAATAAACCGAATTTAGGATAATATACTGTATTTTAAATTTCCCCAAATAATGGGCACAACACTCATTTCTAGTCATAATAAAATTAATTTTAAAAAGTTATTTCCATTTGTTTGTCCATTTAAGTGTTATTAAATATGAATAAGAACTATACTGTTATTGTTTATAAACTTATATATTATTCTTTTTTATTTGTCAAATATTATTCTTTTGTCATATAAAGTGAGAAATTATATATACAAGTCAAAGGAGAGGTTATTTCTTTCTATTTAAATATTTTTCTGTATTCATGAACAACAACTAAAAGAGAGAAAATAAAAGAGGATACAAGGAATAGTGGACCAAGAAAGTAGAAACGGTAGCAAATTGCCAAATTAAACGTATCAAAGCCATTAATAAGGAAAATACATTATATATATTGCCATTAATATATATATTAGTAATTAGAGAAAGAATCTTAAAGGACTTTGAATGCATTTTTAGACCAATGTACATAATCTCTTCCTATAAATAATTCCTTTCATTCTCACAAACAATCTTATAAAAAATATCATTTACTTAAATTAGTTAATTATGAAAAGACCTGCTCTCTCCTCTTGTCTACCCTCATGTCTCTTTTTCTTTGCCTTGCTTGTGAGTTTTGCCACAGCAGCCGAAAATGAACAATACAAACAGGTGATTGCACAAACTATCCTTTCTTAGTTAACATGGTCATATCATGGTTCTAATTATATGACTTATTAGCAACCATGATACTGATGATGATGATATATATATGCGTAGGTGTATATTGTATACATGGGTGCACTCCCTGCTCGTGTTGACTACATGCCAATGTCCCATCATGCTAGTATTCTTCAAGATGTCACCGGAGAGAGGTGCAATGATTTAATCCAATTTTATAGATCAGAGTGTTTATGTGATTATTTGTATATGGTTTCATGTCTATCGATCAAATTAAAATTCATAGATCCTCTAAGGAAAGTTTTTTTTATTATTATTATTATTATAGTTCGATCGAGGATCGTTTGGTTAGGAACTATAAAAGGAGTTTCAACGGATTCGCAGCCTGGCTAACCGAATCCGAAAGAGAGATACTAGCAAGTAAGTGTAATTAACTCAAATTACTAATGTTTTCTATGGAATAACAGTAACTCTATATGATTTAATTGTTTTGCTATTACTTCTTAGGTATGGACGAAGTTGTGTCTGTGTTTCCAAGCAAGATACTGAAGCTCCAAACAACGACGTCCTGGAATTTTATGGGCCTCAAAGAAGGCAAAAGGACAAAGCGAAACAACCTTGTAGAGAGCGATACAATCATCGGTGTTATTGACAGTGGAATCTACCCTGAATCGGACAGTTTCAGCGGCAAAGGCTTTGGTCCTCCCCCTAAAAAATGGAGAGGTGTTTGCAAAGGTGGCAGAAACTTCACTTGCAACAAGTATGAAACTCCTTAAAACTGATTACAATTGAAATGTCTTAGAACTTGTCAAATTTAAAGTTGAAATGAATGTGAACGATACAGCAAGCTTATTGGAGCACGGTACTACACACCCAAACTAGAAGGGTTTGCTGAGTCAGCGAGGGACAACATGGGACATGGTTCACACACAGCATCCACGGCAGCTGGAAACGCTGTGAAGCACGTGAGCTTTTATGGACTTGGTAATGGAACCGTGAGAGGTGGCGTTCCAGCTGCTAGAATAGCTGTTTATAAAGTATGTGACCCCGGCGTCAATGGGTGCACCACTGACGGAATCCTAGCCGCATTTGACGATGCCATAGCAGACAAGGTAGACCTTATTACCATCTCCATAGGTGGGGATAACGGTTCACCGTTCGAGGCAGACCCTATCGCTATCGGGGCTTTCCATGCCATGGCCAAGGGAATCCTCACTATAAATTCCGCAGGAAACAGTGGTCCACAAAGTAGCACAGTCGCGAGCATTGCGCCTTGGATCTTCACTGTTGCTGCTAGTAATACAAACCGCGCATTTGTCACCAAAGTTGTTCTCGGGAACGGCAAGACAGTTGTCGTAAGTACCAAGAAACAAATCATCTTTCCTTTAAAACAACTTCCTCGTTTAACATTAATGCTTGTTGTGGGAACAGGGAAGATCGGTAAACTCGTTTGAACTTAACGGAAGGAAGCACCCTCTTGTATACGGGCAATCAGCTTCAAGTAGTTGCGGTGATGCTTCAGCCAGGTAACTTCTATTCCAAGAAACATTTTTATCTTTGTAACTATTTTGGTCTTCACATAACAGGTTTTAATGGTAATTGTTGTTTCAGGTTCTGCTCACCAGGGTGTCTAGACAGTAAACTTGTGAAAGGAAAGATTGTGTTATGCGATTCCCCGCAAAATGCAGATGTAGCTCAAGCTATGGGAGCCGTTGCATCCATTGCTAAGAGTCGCAATGGAGATGTGGCATCAATCTTCTCTTTTCCAGTCTCTGTTCTATCGGAAGACGAATATAACACTGTCCTCTCGTATATGAACTCCACAAAGTACAAACCCATCTCTCTGTTTTAATTTTACAAGTAGTACTCCATCGTATAGCTCCATCTTTATTTCATTTTTATTTTCGGCCAGAAACCCCAAAGCAGCTGTTCTGAAAAGTGAGACTATCTTTAATCAGAAAGCTCCAGTCGTTGCTTCCTACTCTTCTCGTGGCCCAAACACAATCATTCCTGATATCTTGAAGGTATATATAGAAACACAGAAGAGCTAAGTTACTTCTAGTTGTCATTCTAACATTCTTATGTCTGATTAAATGATGAATTTGATTTTCAGCCAGATATAACAGCGCCTGGATCAGAGATCCTTGCTGCTTATTCTCCTGATGCCCCACCAAGCAAATCAGACACAAGACGTGTAAAGTACTCTGTTGATACAGGAACTTCAATGTCTTGCCCGCATGTTGCTGGTGTAGCCGCCTACCTAAAAACGTTCCACCCAAGCTGGTCTCCTTCCATGATCCAATCCGCCATCATGACTACCGGTAAGCAAAAATAAAATCACTTTGTTTTTTTTCTTTACAACATAAGTTTCTTGTATTGCAAGAAAANTCAAGTAGTTGCGGTGATGCTTCAGCCAGGTAACTTCTATTCCAAGAAACATTTTTATCTTTGTAACTATTTTGGTCTTCACATAACAGGTTTTAATGGTAATTGTTGTTTCAGGTTCTGCTCACCAGGGTGTCTAGACAGTAAACTTGTGAAAGGAAAGATTGTGTTATGCGATTCCCCGCAAAATGCAGATGTAGCTCAAGCTATGGGAGCCGTTGCATCCATTGCTAAGAGTCGCAATGGAGATGTGGCATCAATCTTCTCTTTTCCAGTCTCTGTTCTATCGGAAGACGAATATAACACTGTCCTCTCGTATATGAACTCCACAAAGTACAAACCCATCTCTCTGTTTTAATTTTATAAGTAGTACTCCATCGTATAGCTCCATCTTTATTTCATTTTTATTTTCGGCCAGAAACCCCAAAGCAGCTGTTCTGAAAAGTGAGACTATCTTTAATCAGAAAGCTCCAGTCGTTGCTTCCTACTCTTCTCGTGGCCCAAACACAATCATTCCTGATATCTTGAAGGTATATATAGAAACACAGAAGAGCTAAGTTACTTCTAGTTGTCATTCTAACATTTTTATGTCTGATTAAATGATGAATTTGATTTTCAGCCAGATATAACAGCGCCTGGATCAGAGATCCTTGCTGCTTATTCTCCTGATGCCCCACCAAGCAAATCAGACACAAGACGTGTAAAGTACTCTGTTGATACAGGAACTTCAATGTCTTGCCCGCATGTTGCTGGTGTAGCCGCCTACCTAAAAACGTTCCACCCAAGCTGGTCTCCTTCCATGATCCAATCCGCCATCATGACTACCGGTAAGCAAAAATAAAATCACTTTGTTTTTTTTCTTTACAACATAAGTTTCTTGTATTGCAAGAAAATTAAAATACTCTGTTTTTGATGGGTTTCGTGTAGCTTGGCCAATGAGTGCATCTACTTCTCCATTTAACGAGATGGCCGAGTTTGCCTACGGAGCTGGCCATGTCGATCCGATAGCTGCAGTTCATCCTGGACTCGTTTATGAAGCTACTAAATCCGACCACATCGCCTTTCTTTGTGGCTTGAACTACACCGGGAAGAACTTAAGACTCATCTCCGGTGATAGCAGCAGTTGCACAAAAGAACAAACTAAATCATTACCCCGAAACCTAAACTATCCTTCGATGACTGCTCAAGTCTCCGCGGCAGAACCGTTCAAACTGACTTTCCATAGAACAGTCACTAATGTTGGTATGGGTAACGGCACCTACAAAGCAAAGGTAGTGGGATCTAAACTCAAAGTCAAGGTGTTTCCAGAAGTCTTGTTTCTGAAGTCTTTGCACATGAAGAAGTCCTTCACGGTGACTGTTTCAGGCAAAGGTCTCGAAGCTGATCAAAAGTTTGTGTCCGCACACCTGATATGGTCTGATGGTGTTCATTCTGTGAGAAGCCCCATTGTTGTTTATGCTACGAACTGATTAGTCAAATTAGTTCTTGTCTCTATACATTATCGCCAGCTATGATTGTTAATTTTACTTGTCATGATATGTTTGTTGTTTAGGAGGTTCCTAATTCGTTCACCCATTTAAAGTCTAAACATCTTTGTCGGATTTGGTTATTGGTTCGAAATTCAACATTGTTATATGAGAGTTTTGATTTAATTTGGATAACGATCAAATGTATCAACCATCTTAAAGTCTTACTAATCAGCGTGTTTTATGCATTTGAAATCCTTCACTGTTAAAAAAGAAGTATACAGTAAAACCTCTATAAATTAATACTCTATAAATTAATAAACACATTAAATTAATAAATTTTGTTGGTCCCAAATCGGGCCAGTGTAAAAATTAACAAAATTCGATAAAATAATAAGATAATAATTTTTTTGAAATCTCCATGTAAAATATGGTCCCAATAATATCATAAATTAATAATCATGTAAATTTACATATATATACATATATAGTGATATAATAATGTATATTTCCCCTATAGCTCATTTCTATAGAACAATTGTAATGTTGTATTTTCAAACTATAACTATATCTCTAAAATATTCTATAACATTTCATAAAAATAGTTAAATTTTTAAAGTTTTCAGTTTTTATATATGCATCATTTACAATTTGATAATTTGACAGACTATTAAAATAGGAAAATCGATACTACTCATAAATTTGAATTTATGTATGTCATGTGTATAAGTCAATTTGTCTTATAGTATTTGTAATTAATTGTCAATAATGTTTTCTAAATATTACAAGTTCAATTCCTAAACCATAAAATTTACAACATTCCAAAATCTAATCTTATTTTGCTAAAATTGTCACCATAATTTTTAAAAATTAAACAATAAAAAATATATCTATGAATTAATAATAATTATTTTATAGTGTAAATTAATAATTATTAATTTATAGATAAATTAATATCACTATAAATTAATAAAATGTCTTGGTCCCAACATTATTAATTTATAGAGGTTTTACTGTATATTTTTTTTATTTTATTTTATTTTAATTTGATTTATTTTTAAATATAGTATTACGTGAGATAGAATTGTTCAATGTTAACCAGAATATTTGATTTTTTTACTTAAAAAAACATAAGAATCCTGAAACTTTAGTAAAATAACAGAGGATTCTCTCCTAATTACAGAATTGATCGAATATGAAACTCAAATCTCTCGAAAGCAAGAGATCTTACGTACAACTGTTCAGGAGCTTGATCTAAACAAGATCAGTTATGGATCTAACAAATATGGTGACTAATATACGTAAAAATAGTTACAGTGTTGTGAAACTAGAGAGTTTAGGAGAAATCTCATGTTCTTATTATTGAATGAATGGAGGTTACAACATATTTATAGAGTTACAAGTAGACCGACATAAGACTAAGACTTGGCCGATGGGCCTTAGTACAATGGACCGTAAAGTATAGAGCTAATAGACGGGCCGGTCAGATAGAGTCCACTAAGTGGTTTACAACACTCCCCCTTGGACGGGATGACCGTGCCTATGCTTGGATGGGATCGCTGCAATGTGCTAAGGGGATGCTGCCTCATTAAAACCTTACCAGGAAAACCCATTGGGACAAAACCTTGGTGAAGGAAAAAGAGTACCGCAGACATTGCTCCCCCTGTTCCAAACATTACTCTAAGTCCTTGAGCCTCCGCATTACAATCTGGTGCGTGAGCTTCCTGAATGTTGTTGTCGGTAGTGCCTTGGTGAAGAGATCGGCTGAGTTGTCGCATGACTGAACTTGCACCACTTGAACTTCTCCGGCCTTTTGTAGTTCATGTGTGTAGAAGAACTTTGGCAGTATGTGCTTCGTCCGATCTCCCTTGATGTAACCTTCTTTAAGCTGTGCGATGCAGGCTGTATTGTCTTCATAGAGTATAGTTGCTTCCTTGTTATCTTCTAAGCCGCTATCTGTCCGAATATGCTGAGTCATTGACCGCAACCAAACACACTCACGGCTGGCTTCGTGTATAGCTAGGATCTCCGCGTGATTTGAGGATGTGGCTACTAGAGTCTGCTTCATAGAACGCCAAGAGATCGCAGTACCACCGTGTGTAAACACATAACCTGTTTGTGACTTACCATTGTGTGGATCAGATAGATAACCTGCATCAGCAAAACCAACTAAAACATCTTTGTTATAGTTAGTATATATAAACCCAAATTTAAAGTTCCTTAATTTCACTCTAGTGCCTTTGGATTAGTCAAGAACTAATTCTTGCTAGGAGGTTCAGGGCAAAATTTATCTTTGGTCTAGTGTGGCTAGCCAAGAATATTAACACTCCTATAGCACTGAGGTATGGCATTTTAGGACCAAGAATTTCTTCATTGTCCTTCTTAGGAGCAAATGGATCTTTATCCACTTCTACACTTCTCACAACCATTGGGCTAGTCAATGAGTGAGCTTGCTCCATATTAAATCTCTTGAGTACCTTTTCTGTATATGCCTTTTGATGCACAAAGATTCCATTGTTTCTGTACTCAAGCTGCAATCCCAAACAGAATTTTTGTCTTGCCTAGGTCTTTCATCTCAAATTCTCTCTTGAGATATTATACTGTTTGGGCGATTTCCCCAGAGGTTCCAAGGATGTTTAAATCATCCACATATACTGCTATTATCAAAAATCCTTTGTTTGCAAAACTTCTTTATGAATATACATGGACTGATTGAGTCGTTCTTATAGCCTTTCTTTGCAAAATATTCGCTAAGTCTGTTATACCACATTCGACCACTCTGTTTCAGTCCATAAAGCGATTTGTCTAGCCTTATGCAGTATTGGTCTCTAGAACCATTCTTATCTTTGAGTTCTATACCCTCTGGTAATCTCATATAAATTTTGTTATCCAGTGGACCATATAGATATGCAGTTACAACATCCATTAACCGCAAATCTAAATTTTCTTTTATAGCCAGACTTATTAGATATCTATAAGTCGTTGCATCCATCACAGGGGAGTATGTCTCCTCATAATCTATGCCGGGTCTTTGAGAGAATCCTTGTGCTACAAACCGTGCTTTGTATCTCACAATTTCATTGTTTTCATTTCTCTTTCTTACAAAGACCCATTTGTGTCCAACTGGTTTAATTTCAGGTGTTATCCTTAAGGTCGGACAAAACACACTTCTCTTCTTTAAAGAGTTTAACTCCACATCAATAGCTTCTTGCCATTTAGGCCAATCTTTGCTTTGAGTGCACTCTAGTATAGATGTGGGTTCATGATCCTCGTTTATTTCAAGTGCTACCTTGTATGCAAATATATCATCGATGTCGACATCTTTTCGGTTCCATTGTTTTCCAGACATAATATAGTTTATTGAGATCTCATTGTTGTCAATTCCTTCAGGTTCTTGAGGTTCAGCGTCCTGATCCTCAATTTGTACCTTAGGAGTTTCTGTGACAACGTCTGGCTTTAATATAATTCCCTGTGCCTCGGTCTGTTTTGCACCTTTAGTTTTCCGAGGATTTTTATCTTTGGAACCTAATGGTCTACCTCGTTTCAAACGTGGTCTAGACTCTGTAGCAACTTGATTATTGTGTTCCTTGTGAACATCAATACGTACTGGTGCATTGCAAGCTGGTATGTACGATTTTGTTACTTTCTTTGGGTCAAAAAAGGAATCTGGCAATTTATTAGCTAGCTTTTGCAAATATATAATTCTTTGGACCTCTGCATCATATGCTAGAGTCCGAGGATCTTGCCAATTTAAGGATGTTTGATTCCATATTAATTCTTTGCCCAGCTTGCTAGTCTCTCCACCTAATGTAGGGAATGCGGATTCTGTAAACTTGCAGTCCGTGTATCTGGCCACATGTGGTGGCTCAAGATACTTTATAATAGTGGGAGACTCATATCAACATATATTCCCATCCTTCTTTGAGGTCCCATCTTAGTTCTCTGTGATGGAGCAATTGGTGTATAAACGACACAACCAAATGTTTTGAGATGGGACAAGTCTGGCTCTTGACCCGATAATAGTTGGGATGGTGAATATTTGTGTTCACCAGCATTGTCTAGACGTATAGTCTTAAGTGGAAAGTCTGGAAAATGTGCTCTTAATCTTATGATTTGAGCTAAGAGCTTAGCAAATGCTAAGTTTCTTGTGGATAACAAGCATACGTGAGACCATCTGGTTGATGCATCTATCATCACCATGAAATATCTGAATGTCCCACATGGTGGGTGTATTGGTCCACATATGTCACCTTGTATCTTTTCCAGAAAGTTTAAAGTCTCTTTTGTGACTTTTACTGGTGAGGGTCTTATGATAAGTTTCCCTTGTGCACATGCTACACAAGTGAGATTTTTAGGGAAAACTTTTCTTTCTTTGAGGTTGTGCCCTTTTGAACTCTTAATTAATTTATGCATCATGTTCGAACCCGGATGGCCAAGCCGGTCATGCCATAAAGTGAATTGTTCGTTGATCATTCTTTGCTTTGCTAAGTTAGCTTCTATCATGTTAATTTTAGCATGGTATAAACCAGAGGCTAGTGTAGGTATAGTCTCTAGGATCTTCTTTTGTCCTTTCACATTTTCTGTAATGTAGAGGAACTCTTTAGATCCTTCACCCTTGGTTTCAATGTGATAACCATTTAGTCTTATATCTTTAAAGATCAATAAGTTTCTCTTAGAGCTGGGTGAGTATAAGGCATCACATAATTCAATGTGTGTGCCGTTAGGCAACAATATGTGAGCCTGGCCGTAGCCTTCTATCAAGTTTGCTATACCCGCAATTGTACTAACATTAGCATTTTTCATAATAAGATTTATGAAATATCTTTTGTCTTTTAGTATGATGTGGCTGGAGCCACTGTCCACTACTAGTTCACTCATGTCCTCGGCCATTTCTATAAATAGGACAATAAGTTTGTGTTTTAACAAGACAATTTTATAAAATAAAATCCATTGAATTTAAATCAAAGTCATTACAAGGAAACTAAATCATAAAAGCATAGAAATTAAACCAAAATAAGATTGAAATTCAATCATCATTCTTGAGGCAATCGGAAGTCTCATAGCCTAGAGAGACATCATTCTCATGATCGAAGTCTCCTTCATCATCGATGTTCACATAATTAGCTTATGGGTTCTTTTCCAAGAGATGTGTAGGTGTTCGACAATTCTTGGCCCAATGGTTAGACATACCACATCTATGACAAACCGTCTTTGCTATGGACTGTGGCTTAAAGAACACACGGCCCTTACTACCACGGCCACGGCCTCCTCGGCCGTAAGCATCAAAACGGTTGCCTTGGTACTGTCCGCGACCACCATATCCTCTGCCACCACGACCATCACGGCCATAGTGTCTTTTTCTGTGGATATAGTTGGTCTCCTTGGGTTCCTTAGGAAAATCAACCTTGTGTACTTCTGGTAATGGGGCTGTACCAGGAGGTGTCATAGCACTTTTCATTTTTAGCCTTTCACTCTGCTCAGCTAGCAGTAGACACGGGATGAGAGCTCCATAGGTTTGAAACCCCCTTACACGATACTGTTGCTGAAGCAGCATATTATCAATGTGAAAAGTAGAGAAAGTTTTCTCTAGGAGATCATCCTCGGTCACCTCAGTACCACACAACCTTAGGATAGAGACAATCCTAAAAAGCTCTGAGTTATACTCATCCACGGTTTTGAAATCCTGGATCCTAAGGTTTTTCCATTCCAAACGAGCCTTTGAGAGGAGCACCAATTTCTGGTGTCCATATCTGCTTTTCAGCTCTGTCCAAAGGTCGAGTGGGTTCTCTATTGTGAGGTACTGATTTTTAAGACTCTCTTCAAGGTGATGGCGTATATGGCCAATGGCCTTATACTTTGCCTTATCGGAACACTCATTATCCGGCTGGATGCACTTGTGTAAGTCCTCGGACTTCAGGAGAATCTTGGTGTCCAGCTTCCATTGTAAGTAGTTATCACCCGAAGCTTTTAAAGCAGCATATGCCAAATTCTCAAGTTGTGCCATCTGCATAAGGTAGACAACCGATAGTTAGCATGCGATATTTGAGACCGAACCATGCAACATTTAATTCAGGTCATGCGGTATTTGAGACCGAAACATGCAACATTTAATTCAGGTCATGCGGTATTTGAGACCGAACCATGCCTTAGGTCATGCGGTATTTGAGACCGAAACATGCCTTGCCTCTTATAGTTTTATGGTTTAAATTCATGCATGCAAGACAACGAAATCAAATAGATAATGCATGCAACAATTTCCTTATTTCTAGATAGGATTTCCTTTTCTATGTTTTCCTATTTAGTCTAGGATTTAGTAAATTTTGTTTTAAGAGTTTTAGGTAATTTATATAATTAATTAGGGACTTATCCTAACCAAAGATTTAATCCAAAATTTTATGTTTCAATTTATAGAACTTTAACAAAAGTTTTAATTTAATCGGATATACTCTTAAACTTTAATGTAAATTTTACTTAAATTTTAGGATAATGTTTAAGGTTTTATGGAAATTATCCTAATTGATCCTAGACAAGTTCATGCTCTAGTTTTATGGATCTCATGGCCGAAATTTTACAGGAAAACTATGTTCAAGTTTTAGCTTAAGAAATCCTAAGATTAATTCATGCAGCCGATTCTAATAATATCCTATACATGGTCCGATTTCTTATATGATGCATGGATGATCCAAGTTTTAATCTCCTAGAACAGTTTGATTTAATATCTTATGAATCTAACAAATTTAGTTCTAGGTTCTTATGCATCACAACAAGCAACAATCAACCAATTTTTAATCTTGTAATATAATTGGTTTTAATTCTCAAGAAATCTAACAACCTAAACATGATCCGATTTTTTTAAGTTTTAGGTTTTAGAGGTCTTAAACTTTGTTGGTTGTTTTCTTGTTTGTTTTAGAGGTTCAATAGCTTTAGGTTCAAATTCGATTTTAGGGTTCCAAGGGTGTTTTAGATTTTGTTTACCTTCACCGATTAGGACTGTGACTGGATATGAACCGGGAGCTAAAGACCTCGGTAATTCCTCTCTTCCTTGATCACAAACTGCTTCCCACGAACAGCGTCCCGCGAACAGCTTCCTCGAACAGCTCCTCGCGAACTCACCCCCGAAACCGTGAACCACGAACCTCGATCGGGTTTGGGATAGAACTTGATCACGAGCTAAGGATGCTCATGAATCAGCAAGAGATCTCCGAGACAAGAGGGTAAGTCTCGAAGAAGAAGAACAAAGGCGGTTTAGGGTTTTAGGGAAGAAGAGAGAATCGGCGGCTGCCTTAGGATTTTAGGGTAAGAGGCTATCGTGCTGATAACGTGTTGTGAAACTAGAGAGTTTAGGAGAAATCTCTTGTTCTTATTATTGAATGAATGGAGGTTACAACATATTTATAGAGTTAAAAGTAGACCGACATAAGACTAAGACTTGGCCGATGGGCCTTAGTACAATGGACCGTAAAGTATAGAGCTAATAGACGGGCCGGTCAGATAGAGTCCACTAAGTGTTTTACAACATACAGAAATCTATACTATTAATTGGGAAGCACACTTGGGGATAAAAAAAAGACAAAAACATAACATATATCTATGTTGCCAAACAAACCCATTTACCTACATAATTAAAAAAAAAAACGTCCCTAAACTAATAGTAACAGTTGATAGATATTACCGAAAATAACAATCCAATTTAATATAATTCAAGAAAAAATTTAAAACAAATCATCATTTATTTTTGATTTTCAAAAACTTCCATAACTAAATCATACAAATTTGAAAAAAAAAAAAAATCATACTAACTAATTATGGTTAGTATTAGACGGAAGCAAAAAAAAAATTGATTGTTACCAAAAAATTTAAAAATAATTAAGATATTTGCCAAATATAATCTAAAAAAACAATTTAGTACTTTCAAATATAGCATATTTTGCAAATAACCTTTGGATTTTAAATTTGTCATTATCTCAAAAATATTTTGTGATTTGAATGCAATGCATTATCTCAAAAATTCTAACCATCTAAATTCTACTATAAATATAGTAGTCGAATGAATATTCACTATTCACCAAACAATTCAACGATTTTCTTTACTATTACTATAGAATTCTAAAAACAAATTTTTCTCTATGATTGTGTTCATTTTTTCTATATAATTATTATATTTTTCATTTGTATTTGTTAATAATGACTAATGTTGACTAATGTTTATGTGCAGTCATACAGACGACACCAGAGCATACCTGAATCGTCGTGGTCTTGAGTCAGAATTTTAATGGGTTACGTACGGAGTTAAGCTACTGCTTCTTATACGATGATTCTTATGATCTAATAATAGTTGTTACGTTATGTGTACTCTCTCCCTGATTTTTGATCTTTCAGATGAAAGATGATCTCTTCAGCCCAATTTCATTGAACCAATCTATTGATTATAGTGTACAATACTTTTAATATTTGAAATATTAACGATTTGGTGTTGATATATCAAAATATTAACGATTAGCTACATATTGAATGGAAGAAAAAAAACCATGGAAGGAATGAGGATCGACTTTGATTACATCTTCACAAAATGAACGTACATAAAATTATTTTCTTGCTCTCATTGATTTATAACTTTAGTTTTGGGATTTGACTTTAATGTAATTCTTCTTTGTAGTTGTCAAGACACGAGTTGTACAAGCAATTGTGGTCATGGCAAGAACTGAGGGTATATATATATATATATATATATAAAATATCACACTATTTTATGGTTCATGTTTCGTTTTTAGTAATATATCACACTATTCTACGTAGACCAATTCTAATAAGTTTTTTTTTTTTGGGTCACAAATTCTAATAAAATTATGTTCCACAGGTATCAAAGAAAATCATCGATTTAATCACTTCAGCTTAAGCAATATTAATCTTCAATAACATTACAATTTAGAGCTATCATCCATGGCTCATCGATCAAACATATAGCCAAAAGATGTACGATTTGATTTTTGATCAAATCTTATATTTTACAATGGCACAGGATAGTAAGAGTCATCGATTCATGGAGAATTCACGGGAAACTCGGCGGATCGATCGCATTTCATTTCATGGAATGCTATTAATAAACATATTCAATTTTTTCGTAGATGTTATTTATATATTTTAAAGATATTTTAAATAATAATATAAAATAGTGCATTAAAAAGCATAATCTGTGATTTAAATTTTAATTAAGTTTCCAAAAAAAATTGATTAGAAAATTAGAAAATTTGATGTAAAAATCACATTGGAAATGTAAAGTGACCGTCTATATGAAACAAGAAAAAATCTCTAGAGGGAGTAATATTTAGTATTCAAATACTAAATTGATTAATATTTAATACGATGAAAGAAAAAAAGAATAATATTTAATAATTCAAATACCCATCAAAATATGTAATTATTGAAACGGGAACATGAATATAACTGGGAATTATGTAAATAACTAATTATCAGAGATTTGTGTTCATATATATTATTTAAATCTTAAAATAATTTGTAACATATATACACATAAAACATAATTATCAAAATTAAATTAAATTTTTAAAAAGAGAATTTTATTTTATTTTTTCAACTGTTTAGTATTAATATTAAGTAAAACATTAACGACATAGAATCTAAAAGAAAAAACAAAGAGGTCTTCACTTTTGAGATAACATTACATAATCTAAAATTTTTGGTAGGTATATTCCTTTCTCAAATTTTCACTAATTTGGATAATAGTTTGACTATAGGACATATAAGGATCCATTTGAGATTTTTGAGTATTTTTTTTATAAATATTTGGAGAATTCTACATAATAATTTTAGTTCTCTGAATAATTTTCATTGATTTAATAAAATTAAAATTTATAAACTGGGAATACGGGTATCTAAATCTATCATAATAAATATAGTCGAAAATGTAAAAGAGAGTGTTATGAGATGAAATTTTTTTACGCATACAAGACAAGACGAGTATCCCGTCCCAAATATATACATCTAGGTTAAATACGTAAAATAAATGAAACAGAAACCGAATCCAAATTTTCGACTATATTACGAAAACCCCGCATTTATATCAACATTTTTAAGAAATACTTTTACAAATGTACCTCCGCATGTACGTAAAATAGTCCAAACTTAATTATAAACTTAGTTTTTTAAAAAATTAACTCCGCACGTATGTGCGGGTCCAATCCCTAGTTATGGTATCAATGATCACATATAGTACAGTCAAATATTAATTTTGATAAATCATAAATGTAGATAGTTAACATGTCAAACCTATGAAATAATTTATTTCTTTCTTTTTCTTAAACGATTTTTTGGTATATGTAAACAAATAAGTTGTAGTTTGGATTCGAAAATTTAAAATTAAAGGAAATCAAGTCAATTATTCATTCTCTTATGCAAACTACATTTATTAGTTTCCATATAAAAAAATATAAGTTACATAATGTAACACCCGCAAACCAATTTTTGGTAAATTGGTGGGAGTGTCGATCGACACCACAGGAGGTGTCGATCGACACTGTTTATTTCGGTTTCAACCGGTTTGATTTAATTATCGATTTCTGGCCGGTTTGGTTTAGGAAAACCATTGAACCGAAGTTTAAAAGGGGGAAAACGACCTAGGGTCGTGTTTTTGTTGTTTTACGCCGCTTGAGAGAAAAAGAAAAGGAGAAAACAGTTCCTAAAAGTTCTTGAGAGAGTTTGTGAGATTTCAAAGTGCTTTTGGTGAGATCTTGCTGTGGGAGTGAAGATCCAGGGCTAGGAACGTGTTAGAAGGTTGCTGAGAGTGTTGTATTCGTTTCTATTGGTCTGAATCTTCTTGCAAAGAGGTGAGTGCATGACCATGGCTAATCTAAGCCTTTGATTCCCTTGTTCTTGCTTGTTTGTTGCTTGTTTGTGTGTTTTTCTTGCTGGGATTGGTTGATACAGGTTCCTACGGATGTATAAGGCTTGGGTTTCGAGTATTGGACGATT
>NC_025693.1:16490978-16492939 GCF_000633955.1 Camelina sativa
AGATATTTTAAATAATAATATAAAATAGTGCATTAAAAAGCATAATCTGTGATTTAAATTTTAATTAAGTTTCCAAAAAAAATTGATTAGAAAATTAGAAAATTTGATGTAAAAATCACATTGGAAATGTAAAGTGACCGTCTATATGAAACAAGAAAAAATCTCTAGAGGGAGTAATATTTAGTATTCAAATACTAAATTGATTAATATTTAATACGATGAAAGAAAAAAAGAATAATATTTAATAATTCAAATACCCATCAAAATATGTAATTATTGAAACGGGAACATGAATATAACTGGGAATTATGTAAATAACTAATTATCAGAGATTTGTGTTCATATATATTATTTAAATCTTAAAATAATTTGTAACATATATACACATAAAACATAATTATCAAAATTAAATTAAATTTTTAAAAAGAGAATTTTATTTTATTTTTTCAACTGTTTAGTATTAATATTAAGTAAAACATTAACGACATAGAATCTAAAAGAAAAAACAAAGAGGTCTTCACTTTTGAGATAACATTACATAATCTAAAATTTTTGGTAGGTATATTCCTTTCTCAAATTTTCACTAATTTGGATAATAGTTTGACTATAGGACATATAAGGATCCATTTGAGATTTTTGAGTATTTTTTTTATAAATATTTGGAGAATTCTACATAATAATTTTAGTTCTCTGAATAATTTTCATTGATTTAATAAAATTAAAATTTATAAACTGGGAATACGGGTATCTAAATCTATCATAATAAATATAGTCGAAAATGTAAAAGAGAGTGTTATGAGATGAAATTTTTTTACGCATACAAGACAAGACGAGTATCCCGTCCCAAATATATACATCTAGGTTAAATACGTAAAATAAATGAAACAGAAACCGAATCCAAATTTTCGACTATATTACGAAAACCCCGCATTTATATCAACATTTTTAAGAAATACTTTTACAAATGTACCTCCGCATGTACGTAAAATAGTCCAAACTTAATTATAAACTTAGTTTTTTAAAAAATTAACTCCGCACGTATGTGCGGGTCCAATCCCTAGTTATGGTATCAATGATCACATATAGTACAGTCAAATATTAATTTTGATAAATCATAAATGTAGATAGTTAACATGTCAAACCTATGAAATAATTTATTTCTTTCTTTTTCTTAAACGATTTTTTGGTATATGTAAACAAATAAGTTGTAGTTTGGATTCGAAAATTTAAAATTAAAGGAAATCAAGTCAATTATTCATTCTCTTATGCAAACTACATTTATTAGTTTCCATATAAAAAAATATAAGTTACATAATGTAACACCCGCAAACCAATTTTTGGTAAATTGGTGGGAGTGTCGATCGACACCACAGGAGGTGTCGATCGACACTGTTTATTTCGGTTTCAACCGGTTTGATTTAATTATCGATTTCTGGCCGGTTTGGTTTAGGAAAACCATTGAACCGAGGTTTAAAAGGGGGAAAACGACCTAGGGTCGTGTTTTTGTTGTTTTACGCCGCTTGAGAGAAAAAGAAAAGGAGAAAACAGTTCCTAAAAGTTCTTGAGAGAGTTTGTGAGATTTCAAAGTGCTTTTGGTGAGATCTTGCTGTGGGAGTGAAGATCCAGGGCTAGGAACGTGTTAGAAGGTTGCTGAGAGTGTTGGCTTCGTTTCTATTGGTCTGAATCTTCTTGCAAAGAGGTGAGTGCATGACCATGACTAATCTAAGCCTTTGATTCCCTTTTTCTTGCTTGTTTGTTGCTTGTTTGTGTGTTTTTCTTGCTGGGATTTGTTGATACAGGTTTCTATGGATGTATAAGGCTTGGGTTTCGAGTATTGGACGATTGGGAGGAGATTTGGGAGTGAGATTCGACTCTCGACTTCGCGCGGATCGCAGTTGTAGAAGGAGTGTCGATCGACACCACTTGGTGTCGGTCGACACCAGCAAATTGGGCATCGATCG
>NC_025693.1:16494078-16494179 GCF_000633955.1 Camelina sativa
CGCGGACGTGGTCGTGGTAGGGGCAGAGTCCCAGTGGTTAGTGAGACCGAGGACCAGAGTGTGACAGCTGAGGGTGTTGGCGAGTCGCAGGGTGTTCGGGA
>NC_025693.1:16494274-16495203 GCF_000633955.1 Camelina sativa
GGTTTTTGAGGGCTCTACGTGATGATTTGAGAGTTCACTGTAGAGGGCAGAGTTATGCTACGCGTGCAGAGCTGGTTGAGACTGCAGCAGAGATTGAGGAGGATATCCGAGCACAGTCAGTGGCGGTAGCTCCAACAGTTCAGCCTAGTAAGGCTCAACAGCAGGGTGGTTCTACCAGGGGCGGTAGGCCTGCACAAGGAACCAAGAGGAGGTGGGAGGCTACGCAAAATCCGAGTGGTGCGAGTTGCTTCGGTTGTGGGAGCAAGGATCACAGGGTTGCTAGTTGTCCCAAGAGGAGTGCTCCGACGGCAGGGCCTCGGGTATGTTATCATTGTAGGGAGACAGGGCACATCAGGCCTTTTTGTCCTAGGTTGCAGCCGGCAGTAGTGGCAGCGCTGCAGCAGGTGCAGCCTGAAGGTCAGTAGGTGGCACGGATTGAGCAGGCGCCACGGGTTTACACGACGGCAGAGACTGGTGAAACAAGTGCCGGGGCGATCACAGGTATATTTTCTGGTACTTAAACTTTGTAGATTTTAGTAGGTTCAAATTGTATATGTTTCCTGTGATAAAGTGTTTGGTTCTCAACATATGAGGTTTGTGTTGGGACCCTATTGGTGGGCGGGTTTAAGTCCCATGTTATGTTTGATTCTGGAGCTTCTCATAGCTTCATTACTCCGGAGTGTGCAGAGTGTGCGGGGATCAGCGAGGATCCTGTAGAGCGTTCACGAGTTGTCAGAGTTGCGGAAGGCGAGTTCCTGAGAGTGATTGGGCGAGCTAGAGGAATTGATATTCAGATCGCAGGAGAGTCGTGGCCAGCAGATTTGCTTATCAGTCCAATGGAGTTATATGATGTTATTCTCGGGATGGATTGGTTGCATCGGCATAGGGTGCATTTGGATTGCCATCGGGGTAGAGTGGAGTTTGAGCGT
>NC_025693.1:16502107-16508365 GCF_000633955.1 Camelina sativa
TTGGAGGTGCAGTTCCTTCAGTTGTCTCAGGGGACACGGTCAGTGCGGGAGCTGGACTTGGAGTTCAGTCGACTTCTTTGTTATGGGGTCGGGCTTTGGAGTCTGAGGAGGCTCAGATCAGGTGGTTTTTGAGGGCTCTACGTGATGATTTGAGAGTTCACTGTAGAGGGCAGAGTTATGCTACGCGTGCAGAGCTGGTTGAGACTGCAGCAGAGATTGAGGAGGATATCCGAGCACAGTCAGTGGCGGTAGCTCCAACAGTTCAGCCTAGTAAGGCTCAACAGCAGGGTGGTTCTACCAGGGGCGGTAGGCCTGCACAAGGAACCAAGAGGAGGTGGGAGGCTACGCAAAATCCGAGTGGTGCGAGTTGCTTCGGTTGTGGGAGCAAGGATCACAGGGTTGCTAGTTGTCCCAAGAGGAGTGCTCCGACGGCAGGGCCTCGGGTATGTTATCATTGTAGGGAGACAGGGCACATCAGGCCTTTTTGTCCTAGGTTGCAGCCGGCAGTAGTGGCAGCGCTGCAGCAGGTGCAGCCTGAAGGTCAGTAGGTGGCACGGATTGAGCAGGCGCCACGGGTTTACACGACGGCAGAGACTGGTGAAACAAGTGCCGGGGCGATCACAGGTATATTTTCTGGTACTTAAACTTTGTAGATTTTAGTAGGTTCAAATTGTATATGTTTCCTGTGATAAAGTGTTTGGTTCTCAACATATGAGGTTTGTGTTGGGACCCTATTGGTGGGCGGGTTTAAGTCCCATGTTATGTTTGATTCTGGAGCTTCTCATAGCTTCATTACTCCGGAGTGTGCAGAGTGTGCGGGGATCAGCGAGGATCCTGTAGAGCGTTCACGAGTTGTCAGAGTTGCGGAAGGCGAGTTCCTGAGAGTGATTGGGCGAGCTAGAGGAATTGATATTCAGATCGCAGGAGAGTCGTGGCCAGCAGATTTGCTTATCAGTCCAATGGAGTTATATGATGTTATTCTCGGGATGGATTGGTTGCATCGGCATAGGGTGCATTTGGATTGCCATCGGGGTAGAGTGGAGTTTGAGCGTCCAGGAGAGAAGTTGGTGTTTCAGGGTATTAGACCGACTTTGGGGAGTCTCGTGATCTCGACCATTCAGGCTGGGAAGATGATCGAGAAGGGCTGTGAGGCTTATTTGGTTACTATATCTTTGCCAGAGTCAGTGGGGAAGTCTACGGTTAGCGGTATTCCGATAGTGGAGGAGTTTGAGGATGTGTTTCAGTCTTTGCAGGGATTACCACCATCTCGGTCGGATCCTTTTACCATTGAACTGGAACCGGGGACGACACCGTTATCCAAGGCTCCTTACAGAATGGCTCCAGCAGAGATGGCAGAGCTGAAGAAGCAGCTAGAAGATTTGTTGAGTAAGGGATTCATCCGTCCTAGTGTATCACCGTGGGGAGCGCCGGTGTTGTTTGTGAAGAAGAAGGATGGGAGTTTCAGGTTGTGTATTGATTATCGGGGTTTGAACCGGGTCACTGTGAAGAACAAGTATCCTCTTCCTAGGATCGATGAGTTGTTGGATCAGTTGAGGGGTGCTACTTGGTTCTCCAAGGTAGATCTGGCGTCGGGTTATCATCAGATACCGATAGATGAGGCAGATGTGAGGAAGACTGCTTTCAGGACGAGATATGGGCACTATGAGTTTGTGGTGATGCCCTTCGGATTGACTAACGCGCCAGCAGCGTTTATGAGATTGATGAACAGTGTGTTTCAGGAGTTTCTGGATGTATCTGTCATCATTTTCATCGACGATATCCTGGTCTATTCTAAGAGTCCTGAGGAGCATGCAGTGCATTTGAGGGCAGTTATGGAGAAGCTGCGGGAGCAGAAGTTGTTTGCCAAGTTGAGCAAGTGTAGTTTTTGGCAGCGTGAGATGGGCTTTCTGGGTCACATTGTTTCTGCAGAGGGGGTTTCTGTAGATCCAGAGAAGATTCAGGCTATCAGAGATTGGCCTAGACCGCAGAATGCCACAGAGATCAGGAGTTTCCTTGGATTGGCAGGTTACTACAGGAGATTTGTGCAGGGGTTTGCAAGCAGAGCACGTCCTATGACTAAGTTGACAGGGAAGGATGTTCCTTTTGTCTGGTCAGAAGAGTGTGAGGAAGGCTTTGCAAGCCTGAAGGAGATGTTGACTACTGCGCCAGTGTTGGCTTTGCCTGAGCAGGGAGAACCCTATGTGGTTTATACAGATGCATCTAGAGTTGGTTTGGGGTGTGTTCTGATGCAGCATGGGAAGGTGATTGCCTATGCTTCGCGGCAGTTGCGGGTGCATGAAGGCAACTATCCTACTCATGATTTGGAGATGGGTGCTGTAGTTTTTGCCCTGAAGATTTGGAGGTCTTATCTTTATGGTGCAAAGGTACAGGTGTTTACAGATCATAAGAGCCTGAAGTATATATTCACTCAGCCTGAGCTGAATTTGAGACAGAGGCGGTGGATGGAGCTTGTGGCAGATTATGATTTGGAGATAGCCTATCATCCTGGTAAGGCTAACACGGTTGCAGATGCTCTGAGTCGGAAGAGGGTAGCTTCGGCTCAGGAGCAGGAGATGGAGTCTCTGGTAGGGGAGATCAGTGCTTTGAGCTTATGTGCTGTTTCACAGGAACCGTTGGGTTTGGAAGCAGTAGATAGAGCAGATCTTCTGAGTAGGGTGCGGTTGGCTCAGGAGAAGGATTTGGGGCTGGTGAATGCCTCTAAGGATGTGGATTCAGAGTATCAGGTCTCAGATAATGGTACTATCTTGGTGCACAGTCAGGTTTGTGTGCCCAAGGATGAGGAGTTGAGGCAGGAGATTCTGAGAGAGGCTCATGCGAACAAGTTGTCTATTCATCCAGGAGCGACTAAGATGTACCGTGATCTCAAGAGGTACTATCATTGGGTCGGGATGAAGAAGGATGTGGCTAGTTAGGTTTCGAGGTGCGATGTGTGTCAGCTAGTGAAGGCTGAGCATCAGGTTCCTGGCGGTTTACTGAAGAGTCTACCCATTCCTGAGTGGAAGTGGGATATGATCACTATGGATTTTGTGGTAGGATTGCCAGTGTCACGGACTTTTGATGCTATTTGGGTCATCGTGGACCGGTTGACTAAGTCGGCACATTTTCTGGCCATTAAGAAGTCTGATGGACCAGCAGTCTTCGCTAAGAAGTATGTGAGAGAGATAGTCAGGCTGCATGGGGTGCCAGCGAGCATTGTGTCTGACAGGGATTCTAAGTTCACTTCGGTGTTCTGGAAGGCATTTCAGGCAGAGATGGGCACTAAGGTGCATATGAGTACAGCTTATCATCCCCAGACAGATGGACAGTCTGAGAGGACGATCCATACGCTGGAGGATTTGCTGAGGATGTGTGTGTTGGATTGGGGTGGCCATTGGACAAATCATCTGAACCTGGTAGAGTTTGCTTACAACAACATTTATCAGGCGAGTATTAAGATGGCTCCTTATGAGGCTTTGTATGGGAGACCATGTCGTACACCATTATGCTGGACTCAGGCGGGGGAGAGGAGCATGTTTGGTNAGCTGAAGAAGCAGCTAGAGGACTTGTTGAGTAAGGGATTCATCCGTCCTAGTGTATTACCTTGGGGAGCGCCGGTGTTGTTTGNAGGAGGAGGAGAGATCTTGAGTTTCAGGTAGGAGACAGAGTGTACCTCCGAACATNGCGCCGGTGTTGTTTGTGAAGAAGGATGGGAGTTTCAGGTTGTGCATTGATTATCGGGGTTTGAACCGGGTCACTGTGAAGAACAAGTACCCTCTTCGTAGGATCGATGAGTTGTTGGATCAGTTGAGGGCTGCTACTTTGTTCTCCAAGGTAGATCTGGCGTCGGGTTATCATCAAATACCGATAGATGAGGCAGATGTGAGGAAGACTGCTTTCAGGACGAGGTATGGGCATTATGAGTTTGTGGTGATGCCTTTCGGGTTGACTAACGCGCCAGCAGCGTTTATGAGATTGATGAACAGCGTGTTTCAGGAGTTTCTGGATGTGTCTGTCATCATTTTCATCGACGATATCCTGGTTTATTCTAAGAGTCCTGAGGAGCATGCAGTGCATTTGAGGGCAGTTATGGAGAAGCTGCGGGAGCAGAAGTTGTTTGCCAAGTTGAGCAAGTGTAGTTTTTGGCAGCGTGAGATGGGCTTTCTGGGTCACATTGTTTCTGCAGAGGGGGTTTCTGTAGATCCAGAGAAGATTCAGGCTATCAGAGATTGGCCTAGACCGCAGAATGCCACAGAGATCAGGAGTTTCCTTGGATTGGCAGGTTACTACAGGAGATTTGTGCAGGGGTTTGCAAGTAGAGCACGTCCTATGACTAAGTTGACAGGGAAGGATGTTCCTTTTGTCTGGTCAGAAGAGTGTGAGGAAGGCTTTGCAAGCCTGAAGGAGATGTTGACTACTGCGCCAGTGTTGGCTTTGCCTGAGCAGGGAGAACCCTATGTGGTTTATACAGATGCATCTAGAGTTGGTTTGGGTTGTGTTCTGATGCAGCATGGGAAGGTGATTGCCTATGCTTCGCGGCAGTTGCGGGTGCATGAAGGCAACTATCCTACTCATGATTTGGAGATGGGTGCTGTAGTTTTTGCCCTGAAGATTTGGAGATCTTATCTTTATGGTGCAAAGGTACAGGTGTTTACAGATCATAAGAGCCTGAAGTATATATTCACTCAGCCTGAGCTGAATTTGAGACAGAGGCGGTGGATGGAGCTTGTGGCAGATTATGATTTGGAGATAGCCTATCATCCTGGTAAGGCTAACACGGTTGCAGATGCTCTGAGTCGGAAGAGGGTAGCTTCAGCTCAGGAGCAGGAGATGGAGTCTCTGGTAGGGGAGATCAGTGCTTTGAGCTTGTGTGCTGTTTCACAGGAACCGTTGGGTTTGGAAGCAGTAGATAGAGCAGATCTTCTGAGTAGAGTGCGGTTGGCACAGGAGAAGGATTTGGGGCTGGTGAATGCCTCTAAGGATGTGGATTCAGAGTATCAGGTCTCAGATAATGGTACTATCTTGGTGCACGGTCGGGTTTGTGTGCCCAAGGATGAGGAGTTGAGACAGGAGATTCTGAGAGAGGCTCATGCGAGCAAGTTGTCCATTCATCCAGGAGCGACTAAGATGTACCGTGATCTCAAGAGGTACTATCATTGGGTCGGGATGAAGAAGGATGTAGCTAGTTGGGTTTCGAGGTGTGATGTGTGTCAGCTAGTGAAGGCTGAGCATCAGGTTCCTGGCGGGTTACTGAAGAGTTTACCCATTCCTGAGTGGAAGTGGGATATGATCACTATGGATTTTGTGGTGGGATTGCCAGTGTCACGGACCTTTGATGCTATTTGGGTCATTGTGGACCGGTTGACTAAGTCAGCACATTTTCTGGCCATTAAGAAGACTGATGGAGCAGCGGTCTTGGCTAAGAAGTATGTGAGGGAGATAGTCAGGTTGCATGGGGTGCCAGCGAGCATTGTGTCTGATAGGGATTCCAAGTTCACTTCGGTGTTCTGGAAGGCGTTTCAGGCAGAGATGGGCACTAAGGTGCATATGAGTACAGCTTATCATCCCCAGACTGATGGACAGTCAGAGAGGACGATCCAGACGCTGGAGGATTTGCTGAGGATGTGTGTGTTGGATTGGGGTGGCCATTGGGCAGATCACCTGAACCTGGTAGAGTTTGCTTACAACAACAGCTATCAGGCGAGTATTAAGATGGCTCCTTATGAGGCTTTGTATGGGAGGCCATGTCGTACACCATTATGCTGGACTCAGGTGGGGGAGAGGAGCATGTTTGGTGCTAGTTTTGTTCAGGAGACCTCAGAGAAGATTCGGGTTCTCAAGCTGAACATGAAGGAGGCTCAGGATAGGCAGAGGAGTTATGCAGATAGGAGGAGGAGAGATCTTGAGTTTCAGGTGGGAGACAGAGTGTACCTCAAGATGGCCATGTTGCGGGGTCCGAACAGGTCATTGTCAGAGACTAAGTTGAGTCCGAGGTATATGGGTCCATTCAGAGTGATTGAGCGGGTTGGACCAGTGGCATATAGACTGGAGTTACCCGAGGTTATGCGTGCATTCCATAAGGTTTTCCATGTGTCTATGTTGCGGAAGTGTCTCAGTGAGGGTGAGCGAGTGTTGGCTAAGATTCCTGAGGATCTTCATCCTAACATGACTTTGGAGGCGAGACCAGTGAGGGTTCTCGAGAGGAGGATCAAGGAACTTCGGAAGAAGAAGATTCCTTTGATGAGAGTCCTTTGGGACTGT
>NC_025693.1:16509203-16510377 GCF_000633955.1 Camelina sativa
TGTGTGGCCTTTGTGGCGGGCTGTTTAGCCGTGTGTGGCCTTTGTGGCGGGCTGTTTAGCCGTGTGTGGCCTTTGTGGCGGGCTGTTTAGCCAATTGCATGGCCTTTGTGGCGGGCTGTTTAGCCAGAGTGTCTTTGTGATGTGTGTCAGGTTTTAACCCAGAATAACACAACGAAAAAGCTGCAAGTGCACAGCAAATTGATTGTAGTATTTAAGGTATCGATCCCACAGAGACTAGTAAGTTACGCGACAAGTTTTAAGAAGAAGAAATATGGCTAAGACAAAATAAAAGAGGGGTTTGTTGTGGGTTTTTCTATGGACCAAAATAAAAAGCAAATAAGAAGTAAAGCAATGTAAATAGCAATAGACGAAGTGTTGGGCAATAGGGAATTCTCAGGGTATCATGGATCGAATCATACTAATAAACTAAACAGGGAATTTTCGATTATTAACGTTCAAGAACTCAAATTTGGACTAAGCAACTGGCCTATTCCCATAGAACCTAATCACTATGTCTAGACAACCTAGATTACTCTATTTCCGCAGGTAAATAGGAGCTAAACACACATAAATAATCCAAGTTTGATAAGTTCACAAACAAAACTCCATAACTCAACTTTCGGTTGGTTATGACGCTTTGCTCATCTAAATTACTTTAGGCGATTTAAATCTATCCTAAAAGCAGTAGCTAGGGCGTCAATCAAGCAGTAAGCAACAAAGATATATTTAGATGGAGAACAATAAACGAACAGACCCAAATCTAATCACCCTAGTCAACAATCCATGAATCCCCTTTTGAAAACCCTTAAACCCAACAAGAGAACTACTCAGGCATATNCTCTTGTTACTCGGTCGCTTGGGGTGGTTGGTTGTGCGACTCAGTAACAAGATGAGGTGGTGTTCGGGGTACAAAGTTTCCGTGAGGCGGGGTTTTTGGAGGAAAGTTTTCCTGAAATAGAAGTTTCCAAAAGTAAAAAAATTCCAAATATGGAAAGTTTTACGGGAGTTATAATTTGTCCAGTTTAGCGGTGGAGAGCCTTGGAGGGGCTTGTGTGTGGCCTTAGTGGCGGACTTTCGAGTCAGTGTGCCCATGTGTGGCGGTCTTTAAGACATTGTGTGGCCTTTGTGGCGGGCTGTTTAGCCGTGTGTGGCCTTTGTGGCGGGCTGTTTAGCC
>NC_025693.1:16511392-16541403 GCF_000633955.1 Camelina sativa
GAAGTGTTGGGCAATAGGGAATTCTCAGGGTATCATGGATCGAATCATACTAATAAACTAAACAGAGAATTTTTGATTATTAACGTTCAAGAACTCAAATTTGGACTAAGCAACTGGCCTATTCCCATAGAACCTAATAACTATGTCTAGACAACCTAGATTACTCTATTTCCGCAGGTAAATAGGAGCTAAACACACATAAATAATCCAAGTTTGATAAGTTCACAAACAAAACTCCATAACTCAACTTTCGGTTGGTTATGACGCTTTGCTAATCTAAATTACTTTAGGCGATTTAAATCTATCCTAAAAGCAGTAGCTAGGGCGTCAATCTAGCAGTAAGCAACAAAGATATATTTAGATGGAGAACAATAAACGAACAGACCCAAATCTAATCACCCTAGTCAACAATCCATGAATCCCCTTTTGAAAACCCTTAAACCCAACAAGAGAACTACTCAGGCATATTCATGCAAATCAAAGTTATATGAATAAGATATTGCATAAAGATTAAGAGTATGAGAAAAGGGTTTAGAGGTCTTCTCTGGAATACAAAGTAGATGATTCTTCTTCCTTAAACAAGTAGAAAACAGAAACGAAAGAATCTAGGAAAAGTAGAAAGAGAGATGGTGACTTCCAAGGTGAAGGGCGATGGCTTCCAAGAGGAGCTGAGAGAGGACGAGCTTCGACGGCTGTAGAGGAGTCTCTGGTCGTCTCTAGGCCTTCTTCTGGAGGCGTGGATGGAGAAATAAGAGGCACAAAGGAAGCACACCTTGAAACCCTAGGTCTTAAGAGTATTTATAGGGTTTTGTCTTGGATTAGGGTTTGTAAGGTTAGAAACGTCTTTTCTTCTTGAGTGCAGGACAAGGGACGGCGAAATAGACTTATGAACCGTGGAGGAGGCTTGGACTGGGCCGCAGTGGTGGTCGGTAGTCAGGCCTTGAACAAAAGCCCATCGTTAAGTCGGTTCTTCTTATTTTGGTTTATAGCACGTCCTGGTAAATCGGGCATAACTTCCGGATGTCTGGATGGATGGACTTGGTTCCACTTCGAGGAGAAAGATGAGTCTTACAGCTTTCTCTAGACACCAAACATGATATATTTTGAGTTCTTGAAGCTCTACAAAAGTTACCCGTACTGTAAAGCTCTGAAACTTTCCTAAAACGTATGTTCTTTCCTTTTTGGTCCAAATAGCTATTAAACCTGTAAAACCTTGTTGAAACCTGAAATACTTGATAATAGACATTTTATACCTAAAATCTCATCAAACTCTTCCTAAATGCATAAGAAAACTATAGCTAAGATGAGTAAAATAATGATGTTATCAACTCCCCCAGACTTAGTCTTTGCTTGTCCTCAAGCAAATAATGAAACTAAATCATGGAAAAGAGGTTTTGAAAAATGGGAATTCACTTATCTTTGGGGATATTGTTTTTGCACTCTTCATCTCCTTGACATTATGAACTTCCATTTATAATTCACCATAAGAGTCATCAACTCTCCTTGATCACACAATTCTTGGAGTTTCCAGAATCTCCATTGTCATCTCTTTACATTGATTAAGCAATAATAAAAACTGAAATCTTACCAAGGGAAAATCGATCAATGGCTTGCAAACTCTCTTCAAGCCAAGACTTTCTTCATATGATTCCTTTCCTCTCCCTTTTCTCACTTCTTCTTTTTTTTTTTACTANTCTTGTGTGGCTTGAATGTAGAGATCTAGTCCAATGTATACCAATTCTCTGGGCTTGAAAATTAAGTCCGGTTTAGGTCCTATAAAAGTTAGAGACAACGTTAGATCATCTGAATATCCATCGAATAGGGACTTGGGGGATTGTTGAGTCAGCTCACAGTCTTTCCAAACTTTGGTTCTGTTGTCAAGCATAATCAAGAGTCATAAGAGTGTTAATCCAAATTAAATAAACCTTTAGAATAAGATCATAATCCCCTACTAGTTTTGACTCAATAAAAAAAAATGTGACTCGATAAAATGTCAAAATTATTGATGTAAAAAGTGGAAAAAGGTTTCAAGTCAACAAAATAGAAAGTAGCATTAGTATAGGATGGAACATCCTTCCCCCCAGACTTAAATCACACTGTCCTTGGTGGGAAAAAAGAAAGAGATGAGGATTAAAAATCATAAGGAAAAGTGTAGGGTTTAAGAATAATGTCACCTTGATGGAATGATGTGTGTCAAATCTTAGACAGTTTATGGTTGCCCAAAATTGTCTTAGAGTTCGGCTGTAGAATGAAAATGTGGGGACTAACCGTTTGTACTTCCTTTGGTTGCTTGACATCGAATATGAACTAGGCTAAGTTCATTCGAATTCTGTTTGGTATATCTCTAAATGCATCCTCCTTGAAACAAAAACCTAAAACCATCAATAATAATGAGAAAATAAAAATAAGAAAAACATACCTAAGTAATAGAATGGTGATGGTAGGTGGTGTGGATGGTGGTGGTGAGGAGTTGTCTCGCGGTACATGGGTGAATGGTCGCGGACATAAGCAGCAGGTATGGTGGTGTGATACACAGTACATGGGACATGGTACGCAGTACACGGTGCAGGGCATGGCATCGGCTATGGCTGGTATGACTAGTGGGGACTCTCGGCATCAATCACATGAGGATTGTGATGATCCGTCGCCTTCGGCATTCTTCGGTCACATTAGAGGTGGCTGGTCAGTAGGTGGTACTTGCCACTAGTCATGGTGTATGTAGACAATCCATGGACCTTCTTCTTCCTTCTTTTTGGATTTTCTGTTTTCTATATATATATTTTTTTTTTTTATAAACCTGAAACTAAAATGCAAAAATATTAAAAGTAAAAGAAAATAAATCCTAAAAATAAATACTTACTAGCTTGGGTTGCCTCCCAAGAAGCGCACTTGTTTAACGTCGTTGGCTCGACGGTGGTAGCCGGTTAGGCTTGAGGCGGATCGTCTAGAGTAATTGAATCTCCAATTTCTTCTTCCACATCTGCGAGATATGGTTTGAGACGCTGTCCATTGACAGTGAATTCACCTCCATCGCGGTTATGAAGTACCACAGCACCATATGGTTTTACTTCTTTAATTTTGAATGGTTCGGACCATCGCGATTTGAGTTTTCCGGGTAAAAGTTTCAAACGAGAGTTGAAGAGTAGAACCTGGTCATTTCGTGAAAAATTCTTCGGGATTACCTTCCGGTCATGGTAGAGCTTAGTCTTCTCCTTGTAGATCCTAGAATTGTCATAAGCATTAAAACGAATCTCTTCTAACTCATTCAACTGAATCAAGCGTCTCTCAGCTGCAGATTTAATGTCGTAGTTCAACTTCTTTACCGCCCATACGGCCTTATATTCAATCTCTACCGGAAGATGACATGATTTCCCATCGAGGTGAAATGGAGTGGTACCTATAGGGGTTTTGAATGCAGTCCTATATGCCCATAATGTATCATCAAGTCTTACCGACCAATCTTTCCTCGTTTTTCCTACCGTTTTCTCCAAGATTCTTTTGATTTCTCTATTGGAGACTTCCACTTGGCAACTGGTTTGAGGGTGGTTAGGCGTAGCAACCTTGTGTCTTACTCCATTTTTCTTCAAGAGGTTCTCAAATACTTTGTTGATGAAATGCGTACCTCCATCGCTAATAACAACTCGTGGAACGCCAAATCTTGGAAAGATAATTGACTTGAACATCTTTACTACTACCTTAGAATCGTTTGTAGGGCTAGCAATAGCTTCTACCCACTTAGACACGTAGTCAACAGCAACAAGGATATATTTGTTTCCATAGGACGAAGGAAAAGGACCCATGAAATCTATTCCCCAAACATCAAAAACTTCAACTTCTTGTATGAAGTTTTGCGGCATCTCATTTCTTATACTGATGTTCCCATGCCTTTGACAAGCATCACACTTAGATATAAATTCATGGGTGTCTTTAAACATTGTTGGCCACCAAAAACCAGCTTGTAATGCCTTAGTGACTGTTTTGAATTTGGCAAAGTGTCCACCATAATCTGATCCGTGACAAGCAAAGAGAATATCTGGAACGTCTTCTTCCGGAATGCACCTTCTGAAAATCCCATCAGTACACTTCTTGTATAGGTATGGCTCATCCCAATAGTATCTTCTAGCCTCACGCAAAAACTTTTTCTTACGGTAACCGAAGAATTGAGGAGGCTCGACCTCAGCTGCTAAGTAGTTCGCGATGTGTCTGAACCAAGGAAGGTCATATGAGATTGGTTTTGGGGGTACCTTAGGACGTGCCTCAATGTGTAGGACCTCTCTAATCTCATTCTTAGTGCAGTCATGCATAGTCAAAGTCGAGACTTTGTCGCGTGAAAAAGTTTCGTAGCCAGACTTTTTCGGTTTGAGAACTTCTTTCTTCGTCAGGCTTGGGGATTCTTTTATAACGCCATGTGGCTTCTTCTTATCATCTCCAGTATCTAAATTCTCCTTTTCTTCATCAGATTTGGTTGCACGGTGAGAACAATCTGTAGGAACAACATGATAGAAGACTCTCTTCTTGATTTTAGAGAAAGAAACCCGTCTTCTCGGATAATCGATATTTGCCCCTACTGTTGCAAGGAATGCACTCCCAAAAATCAATGGCATATGAGATCCATCTCTCATCTCTGCGATATGAAAATCAACAGGGACAAGGCAGCCTCCTACTTGCACCAAAAGATTTTGCACAAAACCCCGTGGAGTTTCGTTGTACGCGTTTCCAAACTTCAGAGAAATTGTCGAAGGCTTAATGTCACAAATTTCTAGCTCTCTTGCAATGGTCTCTGACATAACATTACAATCAGATCCTGTGTCACAAAGAGAGTCAAGAAAATCCACACCTTTGATAGTGCAAGGAAAGAAAAACTTCACTGGATCGTCTATCTTATGAAGCTTTCTTTGATGTGGTGGTTTATTAATTGGTTCGTCATCTTCTGGCCATGTTGGTGGATCAACTTTGCTGGGTAGGTTGGTGGTAGGTTCAGCTTCTTCCTTACCCTCAGCTGTTATGATGTTGCAACTTCCTCTTGGATTTATCTCGGCTTCACTCGGAAGATAATTAGCTTGAGAATTTTTACCTTCACCCAACTGAGCGATTCATACTTCAACATTCCTAACATGAGTAGATAGGCCCGCAATTCCCGCATTCATTATGTCATTTTTACTAGTCATGCCTTCGAACTTAAAGTCAAGATTTTTGACGTTTTGGGAGTTTTGCCTCTCCCGTTCCATAAGTAGTTGCTGATTCACCATAAGCTGTTGATGACTTTCCATGATAAGATGTTGATTCTCCATAATCTGCTGCATATTAAAGAATTTGCCATGATTTTGATTTTGTTGGGCGTTTTCTTTACCATCAATAAAGGCACACATAAACTTGTTTTCTCGAGACGTAGGGGCTGAATTAGCAAAAACTCGTGGAGGTGCATTAGAGATCTTGCGTGTTGCATCATCTTCTTGGTGATGAATATTGTCCCCATGGAGATCTTGATTAGCTTTGAATCTCTTTTCTTGCTGCATTAGATGATCTTTCCCTTCCTTCATCATGGTTTTGAGCTCAACAACATCTTTGGATTCAGAACTTGCAGACATTGAGGTTGTATGTGGTCATGGCAATTACTTGAGGCAAAATTCCCAATCAAAATGCGCGCCGCTTGTATCGTCTTTGTAGAAAAGTCCCCATTACTTGCCGCATCTAAAGCCAATCTGTATCGATCTTCAATTCCATTGTAGAAAATACTCATCATACACCCTTGGGTAAATCCGTGGTGAGGACAATCTCTTTCATAGCTTGTAAATCGTTCCCAAGAATCAGAGAACGACTCTTTGGATCCTTGTTGAAATCCAAGAATTGCTTTCCTTATATGGTCTGACCGAGACTTAGGGTAAAAGCGATTAACAAAGGCTGTTTTGCACTCCTCCCAAGTGGTGATTGATGCCGGAGCTACAGACTTCAGCCACTCACTAGCTTTTTCTCCAAGAGAAAATGAGAAAAGCTTACATCTTGTGTAGTCTTGAAATTTTTCGCTCGAGTTGATGATGCCACAAATTTCTTCGAAATTATCAATATGGTTCATTGGGTGCTCCGTAGAAGTACCAAGGTACTGATTTTGCTGAACCAAAAAAATGGCTTGAAGGCTTATCTCGACATCTTGTCCTTGTGGTTTTAAGGGTTGAATGGCAAATCGATTTTTGAAGTGTTGGCAAGGGGTGTCGAAATCTGCAATTCTTCGAGTTGATGGATCATCAAGCTCTCTTGGAGCTCGGTTGTGGTCCTCCATTCGAGCTAGGCTCGAGAGTACCTAAAAACAAAAAATAAAAATATCAAAGTAAAACTAAAAATAAAACGTCTTAGACTGATATCCTAGTCCTAAACTCGTAAGTAACTTAAATAGTCCCCGGCAACGGCGCCAAAAACTTGATGTGTGTCAGGTTTTAACCTAGAATAACACAACGAAAAAGCTGCAAGTGCACAGCAAATCGATTGTAGTATTTAAGGTATCGATCCCACAGAGACTAGTAAGTTACGCAACAAGTTTTATGAAGATGAAATATGGCTAAGACAAAATAAAAGAGGCCTACGGACCAAAATAAAAAGCAAATAAGAAGTAAAGCAATGTAAATAGCAATAGAAAAAGTGTTGGGCAATAGGGAATTCTCAGGGTATCATGGATCGAATCATACTATTAAACTAAACAGAGAATTTTTGATTATTAACGTTCAAGAACTCAAATTTGGAGTAAGCAACTGGCCTATTCCCATAGAACCTAATAACTATGTCTAGACAACCTAGATTATTACTCTATTTCCGCAAGTAAATAGGAGCTAAACACACATATATAATCCAAGTTTGATAAGTTCACAAACAAAACTCCATAACTCAACTTTCGGTTGGTTATGACGCTTTGCTAATCTAAATTACTTTAGGCGATTTAAATCTATCCTAAAAGCAGTAGCTAGGGCGTCAATCTAGCAGTAAGCAACAAAGATATATTTAGATGGAGAACAATAAACAAACAGACCCAAATCTAATCACCCTAGTCAACAATCCATGAATCCCCTTTTGAAAACCCTTAAACCCAACAAGAGAACTACTCAGACATACTCATGCAAATCAAAGTTATATGAATAAGATATTGCATAAAGATTAAGAGTATGAGAAAAAGGTTTAGAGATCTTCTCTGGAATACAAAGTAGATGATTCTTCTTCCTTAAACAAGTAGAAAACAGAAACGAAAGAATCTAGGAAAAGTAGAAAGAGAGATGGTGACTTCCAAGGTGAAGGGCGATGGCTTCCAAGAGGAGCTGAGAGAGGACGAGCTTCGACGGCTGTAGAGGAGTCTCTGGTCGTCTCTAGGGCTTCTTCTGGAGGCGTGGATGGAGAACTAAGAGGCACAAAGGAAGCACACCTTGAAACCCTAGGTCTTAAAAGTATTTATAGGGTTTTGTCTTGGATTAGGGTTTGTAAGGTTAGAAACGTCTTTTCTTCTTGAGTGCAGGACAAGGGGTCGCGAAATAGACTTATGAACCGTGGAGGAGGCTTGGACTGGGCCGCCGTGGTGGTCGGTGGTCAGGCCTTGAACAAAAGCCCATCGTTAAGTCGGTTCTTCTTATGTCGGTTTATAGCACGTCCTGGTAAATCGGGCATAACCTTCGGATGGCTGGATGGATTGACTTGGTTTCACTTCGAGGAGAAAGAGGACTCTTCCAGCTTTCCCTAGACACCAAACATGATATATTTTGAGTTCTTGAAGCTCTCCAAAAGTTGCCCGTACTGTAAAGCTCTGAAACTTTCCTAAAACGTATTTTCTTTCCTTTTTGGTCCAAATAGCTATTAAATCAACCTTGTTGAAACCTGAAATATTTGATAATAGACATTTTATACCTAAAATCTCATCAAACTCTTCCTAAATGCATAAGAAAATTATAGCAAAAATGAGTAAAATAATGATGTTATCACTTTGTGACGGTCCTTTGGGACAGATGGTCTTTGTGACGGTCATTCGGGACGAGTGGCCTTGGTGGCGGTCCTCTTTAGGATATTTGTTTGGCCTTGGTGGCGGTCCTCTTTAGGACATTTGTTTGGCCTTGGTGGCGGTCCTCTTTAAGACATTTGTTTGGCCTTGGTGGCGGTCCTCTTTAGGACATTTTGTTTGGCCTTGGTTGCGGTCCTCTTTAGGACATTTTGTTTGGCCTTGGGGGCGGCCCTTGTGGCATGTATATGATCCTTGTGTGGTCATGAGGTATTCCAGTGAGGGGATATGTGGTTGGTAGGACATTGAGATGTTTTACGCGAGCCACGGGAAGGAATACTGGATAGGGATAGGACTTAGACGTGTTCAGAATCGTTTGCTCGCGACTCTTGGGGGACTTTGGTTCTCCTAGTACTGCCTTATTCAGAGATTTTGTGGCTTGGTAGTATGGTTGGTATATCGACTTCGGATGACGGTCCGGAGGCGCGCTGTAGGGTGACGACCCGAGAGACGAGTTTGGATTTTTCCTTATATATTATGGCATGCGGGTTTAGGCCCGATGAGGAGCCAACATTTGGCATGCAGACTTAGGTCTGATGAGGAGCCAATAAAACTCAAGGTTTAGGCCTACGAGTAAAGGAAAGTCCAAAAGTCGAGAGCAAATGAAGCATGGAGCGCGAGTCTATCGCCTAGAGGTGACCTTCTGTAGATCAGTTGGAGGAGTGCGGGCCGTGGAGACGGTTGCACGGGAGTCCTTGGCTGATGGTCGTTCGAGATTCGAGGACGAATCTAGATTGGTGGGGGAGAATTGTAACACCCGCAAACCAATTTTTGGTAAATTGGTGGGGGTGTTGATCGACACCACAGGAGGTGTCGATCGACACTGTTTGTTTCGGTTTCGACCGGTTCGATTTAATTATCGATTTCTGGCCGGTTTGGTTTAGGGAAACCATTGAACCGAGGTTTAAAAGGGGGAAAACGACCTAGGGTCGTGTTTTTGTTGTTTTACACCGCTTGAGAGAAAGAAAAAAAAGGAGAAAACAGTTCCTAAAAGTTCTTGAGAGAGTTTGTGAGATTTCAAAGTGCTTTTGGTGAGATCTTGCTGTGGGAGTGAAGATCCAGGGCTAAGAACGTGTTAGAAGGTTGCTGAGAGTGTTGTATTCGTTTCTATTGGTCTGAATCTTCTTGCAAAGAGGTGAGTGCATGACCATGGCTAATCTAAGCCTTTGATTCCCTTGTTCTTGCTTGTATGTTGCTTGTTTGTGTGTTTTTCTTGCTGGGATTGGTTGATACAGGTTCCTACGGATGTATAAGGCTTGGGTTTCGAGTATTGGACGATTGGGAGGAGATTTGGGAGTGAGATTCGACTCTCGACTTCGCGCGGATCGCAGTTGTAGAAGGAGTGTCGATCGACACCACTTGGTGTCGGTCGACACCAGCAAATTGGGCATCGATCGACACTGTGGGGTAGTGTCGGTCGACACCAAGGCCAGTGTCGGTCGACACTAGGCTGGTGTCGGTCGACACCTCCCTTCCAGCGAGACGATGTTTGGTTTCCTGGTTTGTTTGTTTGTTGTTGTTTGTTTTGGAACATTGGAATCATTGTTGCTTGTGTGTATAGCCCAGTAGATGGGAGGATTGCCTCACTGAGTGTTTATCAAATACTCATGCATCTCAATTTGTGTTTGTGGTGCAGGTAAAGGCAAAGTGTGATCGTGGAATCAAGGCAATGAGGAGGAGGAGGATGTTTTAGGGACTCGATTGGATGTTGTCTGGCATTGCTAGGTTGCTAGAGTTGAGTCATTAGAAACATTGCTAGGTTGCTGGTTCCTTGTTTCTTGTTGTTTGGTATTTGGTTATTGCTTATGCTATGATATTGGATTGTTATTGGATTATTATTGGATATTGGTTTTTGTTATTCCGCGGTTGATTGTGAATGTGGTTAGGTGGCTAGTGGGTATGGGACCACTAGTTCTAGTTTATTTATATATATATATATAGATATTATTTATTATTTATAAAAAAAAAGGTCGGTCGTTTCACATAACAATTGGATATTTAACGTGAACATCAGTAGAGAGTAAAACAATAGCAATTCAGTTGTGTATTAATAGTTGGCAAAGAAAAATAAGAAGAGATGGCTCCCTATCCTCCATGTTGGTCTGGCTCTTGTGAAGATCCAGAGTGTTGTGCTTACTTCCATTCTCATTTTCATTTCATTTTATGTTTAACAATAATATGTTATTACTCTCATTTTCATTTCATTTTATTTTTAACAATAATATGTTATTACTATTTAAAAAAAAAAAAATCAGGAAAGATTAACAGGGGCTGACCCAACATAAAATTTTAGTGGGAGCAATTCTTCATACATGAGAGTCGAACCCCTTACGTCAGAGAGATTTTTGGGTGAATCTTAAGCCATTTTGCCATTTAACTAATTTCATCTAGTGTAAAATTTTAGTATATTTAATAGTTACTGGTGGCACTTGCCACCACCATCCATAACGTGGGTCCACCAAAAAGAAGTTTAGGTAGCCATAACTGGTTGCAAAGAGTGGGGAAATTGCGAAAATGACAATCGAAAGAGAAAATCCCAATGCGTTAGCGATTCTCATACAAGCAGTAGACGGGCGGATTGCAAACTTTTGCTGCAACAGGGTCTTTGTGACTTAAGATATCAACGACAATGTTTCAATAATTCCTGTGATTGGTTGATCTTTTACAAACAAAATTTATTTCTATATGTTTTACAATTATTAGTAACTAGATTAGGACCCGCGGTACATCGCGGGACAAAATTATTTATAACTAAAATATTTAAATTATAAATTGTATTTGTTGATTAAATATGTTATAATTATATAATAATTGTTAAATAAACCATATAATATAGCAATATAATTTATTTTTTACATAATATTTATTTAATCAATTTAATTAGATATNTAGGGACTCGATTGGATGTTGTCTGGCATTGCTAGGTTGCTAGAGTTGAGTCATTAGAAACATTGCTAGGTTGCTGGTTCCTTGTTTCTTGTCGTTTGGTATTTGGTTATTGCTTATGCTATGATATTGGATTGTTATTGGATTATTATTGGATATTGGTTTTTGTTATTCCGCGGTTGATTGTGAATGTGGTTAGGTGGCTAGTGGGTATGGGACCACTAGTTCTAGTTTATTTATATATATATATATAGATATTATTTATTATTTATAAAAAAAAAGGTCGGTCGTTTCACATAACAATTGGATATTTAACGTGAACATCAGTAGAGAGTAAAACAATAGCAATTCAGTTGTGTATTAATAGTTGGCAAAGAAAAATAAGAAGAGATGGCTCCCTATCCTCCATGTTGGTCTGGCTCTTGTGAAGATCCAGAGTGTTGTGCTTACTTCCATTCTCATTTTCATTTCATTTTATGTTTAACAATAATATGTTATTACTCTCATTTTCATTTCATTTTATTTTTAACAATAATATGTTATTACTATTTAAAAAAAAAAAAATCAGGAAAGATTAACAGGGGCTGACCCAACATAAAATTTTAGTGGGAGCAATTCTTCATACATGAGAGTCGAACCCCTTACGTCAGAGAGATTTTTGGGTGAATCTTAAGCCATTTTGCCATTTAACTAATTTCATCTAGTGTAAAATTTTAGTATATTTAATAGTTACTGGTGGCACTTGCCACCACCATCCATAACGTGGGTCCACCAAAAAGAAGTTTAGGTAGCCATAACTGGTTGCAAAGAGTGGGGAAATTGCGAAAATGACAATCGAAAGAGAAAATCCCAATGCGTTAGCGATTCTCATACAAGCAGTAGACGGGCGGATTGCAAACTTTTGCTGCAACAGGGTCTTTGTGACTTAAGATATCAACGACAATGTTTCAATAATTCCTGTGATTGGTTGATCTTTTACAAACAAAATTTATTTCTATATGTTTTACAATTATTAGTAACTAGATTAGGACCCGCGGTACATCGCGGGACAAAATTATTTATAACTAAAATATTTAAATTATAAATTGTATTTGTTGATTAAATATGTTATAATTATATAATAATTGTTAAATAAACCATATAATATAGCAATATAATTTATTTTTTACATAATATTTATTTAATCAATTTAATTAGATATGTCTATTCTCTGATAATGACAGTGTTAACAAAATAATGAAATGATGTTTTACCCGTGTAACACCGAATTAATGATATATTTTTTATTTATTTATGTTTTACCCGTGTAACACCGAATTAAAGATATTTTTTAATTTATATAAATATCGATAAAACCCGTCCTGCTATATAACTCCGTCCCGAGATATTTTAACTCACACTATATCATCTTCATTTTTAATATTTATTGTGTATCTACGGTATCATATTTATCATATTTAACTTTTTTAAAAATTTAAATATTTTTCGTATTTAACCTTTTAAAAATCTTTAAAATAAAGAACCAGAATAACCAAATAAAACTTTTTAAAGTTTGAATGCCTGATAAATCAAAGTTTTTACTCATTTGTATTCAGAATCATTTTGGTCTCTTATATAGATGACTCTAAACCATTGCCCAATTTTTTTAGACGATGTGGGATATTGTACCCGTATTTTTTATTCATCTATTGAGTAATATATGTCTGTTTTTAAAATTTTGTATTACATCATATGCAGGAAAAAATCGTAATTTTTATTAACTAAATGTATTATAGAATAATTCAAGATAATTTAAATATAAATTTAAATAAAATTGAAAAGGAATAATATATTTATGTTTGAATGAGACAGAAAGATTTCTTTATTTTTTTAAATCTTACCTATAATTAATTTTGAAGTTTTGGTAACTAATGTTAAAGTCAATGCATTAAATGTAAAAACTTTCTAAAAAGTATTTTTGAGCAAAAACTGCTGCAAAAATACTAGTATAGATAAAAATAATCATCAATAAAACATCACACCATTTACTATAGTTTCTTTTATTTATTTTTTGGTCAAATTAGAATTGTCTTTTTTATAAAGAATGATTAGTTGATCATTCTATTTTTAAATTTGTAGCTAATATTTAATGTACATTAATTATGATAAATAAAATAATTTAATTTAAATTTAATTTGTACCTGAAATTGCCGTGTGAACATTTTTGGAAGTAGTTCTATAAACGCAATTGGGAGAAGTTGTTGCACAAATAACATCATGTACTCTGTGGCTAAATTCATATTTCATGGCTAATTGTTGTTGGGTTCATCAAAATATCTTGTACTATAAATAAATTGATATGACAATTTTGAAAAGCATACAAGCAACATATATCTACAAAACTTTTTGTGACTATAGCCATGAATAACCAGTTCGATTTTTTGGTTAATTGTTTTTTTTTTTGAAATATCTTTTGTTGAATGATGTGATTTGATAACTATGGAAAACAATATAGCCACAAATAGCTACAACAACTTTTGTGGTGCTGGCCATAAATCTCCTCAAACAAAATTTGTGGCTATATGAGCCGCGAGATATATGTCCATTTCGCCTGGCTATTGGACCATCAATATTGTTGTGGCTAGTTGTTGAAAATTGCAACTGATAGTCACAAAATTTTTTTTGTGGCTAATTAGCCCCAACATTACCACAAGCTAGCTACAAATTGCTTCCTCCCGAGATTGTGTCTATTTCATGGCTAAATTATTGTAGCTATGAATATTTTGAGCTTCAATGTGGCTATTAACAGTTAATCTTTTAGCATGTACAGATAAATTAATATGATTACAAATTAGAAAATATTATGATCTCAATATTATTAATTCATAGAGGTTTTACTGTATAAACTTAAAGTAACTAAGGAAAAAATATGCAAAAATGAAAAAAGTGATGAGAAGGTTGTATATTACAAAAACACGAAACAAGGAAATATATGTTAATTAGCACAATTTCTAACTGAAAACTAAATACACATCAATTCATTACAATTTGGTATGTACTACTTTCAATATTTGTAAAGATTAAACTAACTCATAAAATGTAAGGGTCATATGAGTTATTTTATTTCTTAAAATATCCTTTTTGTTTTCTTAGAGAAAAAAAGAAAGTCAAATTTACCCTCCTAGCATTTTTTTTTTTTAATTCAAAATATTTTCAAAAGTATGCCAGACTTGTTTTGACATATTTGTTTGTGTGCAACAGATTTGTTTTTGCACAACAGATTATTTTTGCATGACAGACTTATTTTGGACGATAGTGTTTTGTAGCGATTAAGATAGATTTATATTTAATGGCAGATTTATCTTGCACGACAGACTTATTTATAAAGGCACTATAGAAACTTTCATAATATATAGCAAGTTTGATATAATATCCAGCAAATTTTTCACAGTTATTTTACAGTTAAACTTTTCATTAAAAATCTGTCATGTTACGATAGATATTTTAACTTCTTTTTTTGTCATCATTGAATCGACAAGACCCGATTCATAGCCAATTCGTACTACATGGAGTAACGCGACTTAGGGCATGACTGGTTCAAACGCAGTGTTTGTGGTTGCGATTGCGGGAGTTTGCAGAAGCGGGCGATTGTGATTTCAAGCATTATTAAGCGTTTTGAACGACTGATGTTGCGTTTTAAAATGGGTGCGTTTGAAGAAGTTTTACGAATGGTTGACCAGCAGATACAATAGCAGTTAAAATGTAATAAATGTGATATATAATTATATAAACGTTTTAAAACATCAAAAACTTTATTAAATTGATTAATATGAAATATCATAAAAAGGACTAGAATAATTATTAAAAAAAAAAAAATCATAGTGTAATACTAATTACTTTATGCATTTGGTCTATCACCAAAAATTGTATCAAGTAATTTAACAAATTAAATAGCAAAACAAATGTTTGATATCTTAAATCTTCTAGATTGTTTTTATAATTATGATAATATTTCTTCAATGAATACAAATGATTTTGGTTTGGCCCCATTTATGATTATATTTATTCAAAAACTATATTATGAAAAAGTACAAAATTTTAAACATGATTAATAGTTAAGGACCATAAATAATTACTAAAGATAAAAACAAATTAAATATTTAAATATTAATTAAACAAATAAATTTTGTACTGAAACACAAATAATTATTAATATTGGAAAATTACAATTAAAGAATGATTATTTGAGAAAAACATGAATATATAGGATTTGATAATATATTTTTAACATGTAGATTTTCTTTTTCTAGTTTCTTTTCTTTTTAAAAACAAACGCAACCGCCCGCAACTGCAAACTCTTGTGGGAAGGAGCTTTTGAAATCCAGCGATTTCAAGCGGTTTGAAGAGGTATGGAGCAATTTATTTGAATGGTACCAACCACTAACAAACGCAACTGCCCGCTAACAACTGCTAGGCGGGTAATAGCGGTAGAACCAATGGAAGTTGAACTCCAGTGGGATCGATCGCAGAGGTGGTGCACTTGACTAAAGATATTTTTTCATTTAAATTTTTGTTTAACATCATATTTTTAAAATCATATTTATACATTATATTTTTTTTTATCAAATATAGATAGAATAATTTTTTTTAAACATCATAATTTCATTCATTTTTTTTAAATCATATTTGTCTTAAACATTTTTAAAACATCATAATTTTATACATTATATTATATTTTTGTAAACCATATTTTAATAATATTTTTATACCTTATGCTGTTTTTGTATAAATTTTTAAACAAAACATCACATTTTTGAATATTATTTTCTAAATTATTATTTCAAATCATATTTTTATTTATTATTATTTTTATAATTCTCAATTAAAAAATATATTTTTAAACATTATATTTTTAAATCATGTTTTCATACCATTTTTCATTGATCATATCTTTCAATAATATTTTTAAATTATATTTTTGTATATTATTTTTTTTGTTCTTTCTTTTTATTTTTTATTTTTTTTTTTAAATTGAAAAAAATAATTGTGACAACCCGTCCCGCGGACCCCACAAGCCCACCGCTAGCTGTTCCAACGGACCGTCCGTGGATCCTGCTAGCCCACCGCTAGCCGTCCCAACGGACCCCAAGCTGGCCCTGCAGGGCATCGATCCTAACCCATCACTGTGGATATCCCATTCCACCAGTAGGTTACTGGTGCGTCAGGCGTTTCTCGAACCCTGGTCCTCACCCTTTAACAACCTTCCCACATGACAAGTTGCCACCAATTGATCTGCTCACCCTTTAACAACCTTCCCACAGGACAAGTTGCCACCAATTGATCTGCAGGTCAATTGGTGGCAACTTGTCCTGTGGGAAGGTTGTTAAAGGGTGAGGACCAGGGTTCGAGGAACGTCTGGTGCACCAATAACCTACTGGTGGATTGGGATATCCACAGTGANCTGTGGGAAGGTTGTTAAAGGGTGAGGACCAGGGTTCGAGGAACGCCTGGCGCACCAATAACCTACTGGTGGATTGGGATATCCACAGTGATGGGTTAGGATCGATGCCCTGCAGGGCCAGCTTGGGGTCCGTTAGGACGGCTAGCGGTGGGCTAGCAGGGTCCACGGACAGTCTGTTGGGGCAGCTAGCGGTAGGCTAGTGGGATCCGCGGGACGGAGGTCAATTGGTGGTAACTTGTTCTGTGGGAAGATTGTTAAAGGGTGAGGACCAGGGTTCGAGGAACGTCTGGCGCACCAATAACCTACTGGTGGATTGGGATATCCACAGTAATGGGTTAGGATCGATACCCTACAGGGCCAGCTTGGGATTCGTTGGGACGGCTAGCGGTGGGCTAGCAGGATCCACGGACGGTCCGTTGGGGCAGCTAGCGATAGGCTAGTGGGATCCACGGGACGGGTTGTCACAATAATTTGGTAGGTTTTTAGTCTTTCTACAAAAAAGCTGTGTCATTATAGTAATGAGATAGGAAAGTGTGTTAATCTAGCATTGCTCCATAATGATTATACAACGTAATAAATGACAAATCTACCCAATCCTATAATGTAGTGTAGTGTCATGTTGCAAAAACAAAAGTGAAAATTTTAAAAAGCCTCACACGTCATTGGCTATATCTATATGTAAAATTTTTAAGATTTTATTATGAATTATTTCATGCATGCAATTGGTTAGTTTTTTTTTCTGGTAAGGATGAGGTTTCATGCAATTCCAGAAGTTTTGTTTATGAAGTCCTTGCACACGAAGAAGTCCTTCACGGTGACTGTTTCAGGCAAATGTCCCAAAGCTGATCAAAAGTTTGTGTCCGCACACTTGATATGGTCTGATGGTGTTCACTCTGTGAGAAGCCCCATTGTTGTTTATGCTACGAACTGATTAGTCAGAATTAGTTCTTGTCTTTAAACATTATCGCCAATTATGATTGTTAATTTTTACTGTTAATGATATGTTTGTTGTTAAGGAGGTTTCTGATTCATTGATCCATGCATGTAACATCCCGACCGCCACTTTTTAGTGGACCCTATGTCCAATTCCAGTCCATAGGTCCACTTTTCTCAATGGGTCTCACGTCCTTTCACTAGGTCCGTGAGCCCATCTCTATCCAACGGCCGGTTTGCTATGTCCAGGAGATTTTAAAGACTTGTTACCGTCCCTACAAGTCACCACATGATTTGTTCCTGTGTTTTATCCTCACTCGCACAGTTCCGACAATCACTTCCCGAAAGTTCACCCATCATGAGACTACTCCAGCTCAAGAACGCTTAACTCTGGAGTTCTCTCATAACCCTTGATCGAAAAGATAATTGCACTTTGGTGACATAGATGATCAAATCAATTCTTTTAAACCTCTGCGCATGTCCCTGAAACCGGGCTGTCACAACCAATTTAAATTCTGAACATCTTATCGGATTTTCTTGATGGTTCTAAAACTCAAAATTGTTATATGAGAGTTTTGATCCAATTTGGATAATGATCACAACCATCTTGAATTCTTGATGATCAGCGTGTTTTATGCATTTTAAATCCTTCACTATTAAATATATATATATATATATATATACATTTGTTTTATTTAATTTTAATTTTGATTTATTTTAAAATATAATATTATATGACATATTGTTATATTTTTATTATTAAGCTAATAGATGTGAATAAGAGGGTTCACCCATAAGAGAAAACCCAAGATTGTTCCATGTTAAACAAAATATTCGATCTTTTGTACTTTAAAAACATAAGAATCCTGAAAATTTAGTAAAATAACAGAGGATTCTCTTCTGGCTACAGAAATGATCGAATCTGAAACTCAAATCTATCGAAAACACGAGACCGTACGTACAACCCCCCAAATTAAATGTCCAAGTTTGATCTAAACAAGATCAAATATGTTGACTAATAATATGCGTAGAAACAGTTACGTACAGAAATCATCGCATATAGTACAGTCAAAAATTAGTTTTGATAAATCATAACGGTAGATCGTTAACGTGGTCAAACCTATGAAATAATTGATTTCTTACTTTTTCTTAAACAATTTTCAATAATGGCTAAACAATTTTTTTGGCATATGGTTTTATATGTAAACAAATAAGCTTGTAGTTTGGAATAAAAAAATTCAAAATTGAAGGAAATCAAAACAATTATTCATTCTCGATCGTATGCACAGTACATTTATTTGTTTGCATATCTAAACCCATAAAAATTGGATATTATATATATATATAACGTGAACATCAATAGAGAGTATATCCAGTTGTGTATTAGTTGACATAGAAAAATAAGAAGAGATGGCTCCCTATCCTCCATGTTGGTCTGGTGCTTGCGAAGATCCAGAGTGCTGTGCTGGTGGTATTATTATTTTCATTCTTATTATCATTTCATTTTGTTTTTAACAATAACATGTTATTACTATTTCTAAACAAAAGAATTTTACAGGAAAAAAGTGTAGGTGGCCAGAAGTGGTTGGAGAAAGTGGGGTGAAATAGCGGCTAAAAGTGTTGCTGTATTGATTCGCTTAAGAGTAGTATTTATACATACAATTGGTTAGGGTTTTCTCTTTGATATGATAAGTCTAAATCTATACAATATGGTAACTACTAGACAATATGTATATCGGAGGCCCATTACCCCCCCTCAAGTTGGCGGTGGGTGATAACGAACGCCGAACTTGGACAGAAGCTTATCGAAGGCAAGACGTGGTAAAGCCTTCGTAAGAATATCAGCAACCTGATCTTTGGTAGAGATATGCTCGGTAGTAATGAGGCGATCTTGAACAGCATCCCGAACTTGATGGCAGTCGGACTCAATGTGTTTCGTGCGTTCATGGAAGACAGGGTTAGCCGCAATGTGTATGGCGGCCTGACTGTCACAGTATAGTTGAATAGGCCGAGAAGTGTACAACCCAAAAGTATCGAGCAGTTGACGTAACCATTTGATTTCACGAAGAGTATAGGCCATGGCACGATATTCAGCCTCCGCCGAAGAGTTAGAAACAGTATGTTGCTTCTTAGTCTTCCAAGATATCGGAGAAGAGCCGAGAAAAACCACATAAGCGCTGAGGGACCGTCGAGTAAGAGGACAAGCATTCCAGTCAGAATCACAATAGGCGATTAAAGAAGTAACACTATCTGAACGAAGGAGAATTCCCTGAGCCGGACAGCCCTTAAGATACCGAACCACGCGAATGGCAGCTTCCCAATGAGGGAGAAGAGGTGTCTGCATGAACTGAGATAAAATGTGAACAATGTAACTGAGTTCCGGACGAGTAATACTGAGATAAATAAGGCGACCAACAAGACGACGGTACTCTTCGGGTCGCTTAAGAACCGGACCTGTAGCAGAAGCGAGCTTATGATTTGGTTCAACCGGGGTAGCAAATGTCTTGGCTCCACGTAGACCAGCCTCTTGAATGATGTCTTGAGCATACTTACGTTGGGAGAGGAAGATACCGTCAGGCCCGCGATAAACCTCTATACCCAAGAAGTACTTAAGCTTGCCGAGATCTTTCATATGAAAGCACTTGCTCATGTATGTTTTGAACCGGTCAATCTCGGCGAGATTATTACCAGCAATAATGAAATCGTCGACGTAGACCAGTACATGCAGAATGATGCCATTGCGGACGAAGGAGAAGAGAGAGTAATCGGGATAGCTCTGCTTGAACCCGAACGTGCGCAAAGCCAAAGCAAGTTTCTCAAACCAACAACGTGGAGCCTGTCGAAGACCATAAAGAGATTTGCGAAGGCGACATACCTTCATAGGATCAGCGGTATGAAAGCCAGGAGGTAATTTCATATAAACCTCTTCCTCTAAATCCCCGTGAAGAAAGGCATTATGAACGTCCATTTGATGTACTTCCCAGTGTTTTGCAGAGGCAACAGCGAGAAGGAACCGGACCGTAGTCAATTTTGCAACGGGAGCAAAAGTATCAGTAAAATCAGACCCTTCAACCTATCGATTACCAAGAACAACTAATCGAGCCTTGTGCCGTTCGAGGGTGCCATCAGAATTGTACTTGAGTTTATACACCCACTTGCTTCCAATAGCTTTCTTGCCAGGAGGTAAAGTAGTGATCTCCCAAGTCTCATTATCCTCAAGAGCCTTGATTTCAAAACCCATAGCATCGCACCATTCCTTGATGAGAGAAGCTTCGTGATAACTAGTAGGTTCGGTACCAGCGGTAATCGCTGCCATGAAAACACGATGCATATCCGAAAATTCTTTATCAGATAAGGAAATAGGAATAGCGTCGAGAATCTTACCACAGACCGTTGTGGAGGAGCTAGGATCAGTGAGACCAGAAGAAGAAGTGTTGGGGGATGTATTATTTGTAGAAGCAGTGGCATGACGAGCAACAAAGTCCTTGAGAAGAACAGAAGGTCGCTTTATACGATGACCTTTACCCAGTAACTCCGGTAATCCAGGAGAAGACACAGGCAAGATAGGAGGCGTAGACAAGAGCGCAGAAGGCGTGGTAGGAGAGGTAGGTGTAGGAGCCGTAGTAGGAGATGTAGGAGCTGTAGTAGGAGACGGAGGAGCCACATGATCAGAGGATGAATCGGGTACCAACAAAACCGGAGCGGGAGAAGGAGGAACCAGCGAAGAAGACGGACCAGACGGTGGTAAAACCCAATCATCATCGGAAAACAGAGGAGAGTATGGTGGCGTAGGAGCAGAGGAAACAGGATCCGGTGTAGTAAAAGGGAAGACCGTTTCTTGAAAGTTAACATCACGACTCACAAAAAATTTGTTGGTCTCTAAGTCATAGAGGCGCCAACCTTTCTTGCCATAGGGGTAACCAACAAAGATACAACGACGACTCCTTTCACCAAATTTATCTTTGTCACGGGCCCGGTAATGAGCATAACAGAGACAGCCAAAAGTGCGGAGCATGGAGTAAGAAGGAGGAGTCCCGAACAGCACCTCATACGGAGTTTTACCATGAAGAAGTGGTGTGGGTGTGCGGTTGATGAGATGAGTGGCAGTAAGAATGCTCTCTCCCCAAAATTTGCGAGGAAGATGACCTTGAAACAGCAACGAACGGGCAACGCTCAAGATGTGGCGATGCTTACGCTCAGCACGGCCGTTTTGTTGTGGTGTATCCACACACGAAGTCTGAGGAAGAATGCCTTTCTCTTGGAAAAAGGATGTGAGACATGTAAATTCAGTACCGTTGTCAGTGCGTATTGTTTTGACAAGTTTGCCAAATTGACGTTCACTCATGGCACAAAAATTACGTAGTAAACGAGAGACATCAGATTTTTCAGCCATGAGGAACGTCCAGACAGATCGCGAGAAGTCATCAACAACAGTAAGGAAATAGACAGAACCACAAGAAGACGGTGTGCGGTAAGGACCCCAAACATCGCAATGTATAAGCTCAAAACAAGATGTAGTTTTATTAAGACTGGTTGGAAAAACGTCACGTGTTTGTTTAGCACGAAAACAAGTATCACAACTCTTGAGCACATCAAGATCACAACGAGAAAGGAAAATTCTGGTAAAGAAAGCAAAACACCGGTAGAAGGATGTCCTAGTCGTTGATGCCATAAGATTGCCGAAGAAGACTCTTTGACGACCTTGTGAACACGAGCCGCGAGAACACCCGTAAAATAATACACCCCCTCACGTTCCTCACCCGCACCAATCAAAGTCCTCGTAAAACGGTCCTGCAAGAAACATAAGGTGTCAGTAAAGACAGCAATGCAACCAGTATGCTTGAGAAGCTTAGCAACAGAGATTAAGGTGCAGTTAAAGTCGGGCACAAAAAGCACATCAGGAAGATCATATTGATCGTTGAGCGTAAGGGTGCCTCGTTTGGTGGCACGAGAAGCAGACCCATCGGGTTTGGTGACCGGCGAGGGAACAATATCAACCACATTAGAGAGTAAACGTAAATCGCCGGTCATGTGGTGTGAGGCTCCTGTATCAATAATAACATCAGTGGATCGAGTTTTACCAGACAACTTCTCAGAAGAGGTGTTCGGACGTTGTGCTTGAAGGAGAGAGATCAGCTGAGCAATAGAATCGGAAGCCCAGTTAGTGGACGTAGAAGGAGAGCGGGTGTTGACAGCATTGGCACGACCACGACCGCGATTGCCAGAAGAGTTGTAGCGACCACCGCGAGTTGTAGTCCCACGGTTATTGGTACCACGACCATGAGAGCCGCGAGCCATAGTGTTGGAGGAACCATCGTGGCGATTCTGTTCGAGCCACCAGTCGGGATAACCATGAACCAAGAAACACTCGCTGATGTCATGTCCCTGGCGATGACAATGAGTGCAAGACAAGGAAGAACGGTCGCGGGGTCGAGGAGCAGAGACAGCAGCGACCTGTGGCGAAGACAGAGATGGTACGGCTTGGACAGAAAATCCAATGGTCTCAGTTTTACCAGCATCCTTCAAGCGAGAGGCATTGAGGTTCTGTTCTTCACGAATAACCCGAGAGTACACATGATTCAGATCTGGTAAAGGCTCCTGATCCGTGATGGTGGAGCGAATAGGACGGAACCGTTCATCTAACCCGAAAAGGAATTGATGAACCTTATCATCTTCACGTTCTTTAGCAATGTCCGGAGCAGCTGCACACGTACACGCCCTGGTAGTCTTGTAGTTTTGCAGTTCCTCCCATAGTTTAGTCAAACGCCCATAGTAAGCGAGAATAGGTTGTCCATCTTGTCGACAAGCGGAAATCTCATCTTTGAGGAGTTGGCGTCGAACACCATTGCCAGTGGAGAACCGCTGTTTGAGACTAGCCCAAAGATCCTTAGCGTCGGAGACAAAAGAAACGGTAGAACGAATGGCGGGATCGATAGAGGTTCGAATCCAGCCAATAATCATGGAGTTAGCAGCTTTCCATGAAGATAGATCAGGTTCTGTAGTAGGTTTTGGGATGGTGCCATCAATAAAGCCAAGTTTTTGTTTGGCCTGGAGAGAATTCATGAGCTCAGTAGCCCATTCAGAGTAGTTGTGTTCATTCAGAACAACGGAAGAGATCAAAGCACCTGGGTTATCAGATGCGTTGAGAGTATAGACGGAAGGAGTAGCACCTGGGATCAAACTCATCGTAACAGAGAATGAAGAAGAGTAGAAGCTACACCGACGTAGAAAAGAGAAGTAGAGGCGGCTGTCAAGATGTGAACAGCGGCGAGAAGAGAAGAAAAAAAAATATTTAGGTTTAAGTCACAGAGTTGCTTGCTCTGATACCATGAAATAGCGGCTAAAAGTGTTGCTGTATTGATTCGCTTAAGAGTAGTATTTATACATACAATTGGTTAGGGTTTTCCCTTTGATATGATAAGTCTAAATCTATACAATATGGTAACTACTAGACAATATGTATATCGGAGGCCCATTATGGGGAAATTGCGAAAATGACAATCGAAAGAGAAAATCCAAATGTGTTAGCGATTGTCATTCGAGCAAGAGACGGGCGGATTGACAACTTTTGCTGCAACAGGGTCTTTGTGGTTATAGATACCAATGGCAATGTTTTAATAACTCCTAAGATTGGTTGTCTTTAAAAAAACAATATATATTTCTATATATTGTACCATTATCAGTAAAAAAAATAATCATCAATAACACATCACACCATTTACTATGCAGCTTGTTTAATTTTTCGGTCAATTTAAAATTTCATTTATAAAGAAAATGATTTACAGTCTATAAATAATTACTAGACAAGTCTATTTTTAAATTGAAATCCTTCACTGTGATTGTGAAAAAAAGTATTACAGTGGATAATGATGAAATGTATCAACCATCTTGAATTCTTGATAATTAGGGTGGTTTATGCATTTGAAATCCTTCACTATTAAAAAACGTATTATACATGATACTCTATTTTCATTGTTAAACTAATAGAGGGTGAATAAGGAAGCTCGCCCATAAGAGTGAACCCAAGTTTGTTGGATGCTAAACAAAATATTTAATATTTTGTACTTCAAAAAACATAAGAATCCTGAAAATTAAGTAAAATAACATGAGGATTCTCTCCTCAAATCAATCTAAAACACGAGATCGAACGTAGAACCCCAAAAAAGGGTTAATGACGAAATGCGTAAAGAACAAGAAACCCATAGATAACAAGTGCGGACAGAACAAACACAACTGTGCAAGAGCAATAGAGCATGGAAGCTTCTCTTACATTCCAAATTTCCAAGTTTGATTTAAACAAGATCAGTTATAGAATTCTAACAAATACATATGGTGACTAATAATATGCGTAGAACAGTTACAGAAATTATGGTATAAATGATCGCATATGATACAGTCAAAAAGTAATTTTGATAAATCATAAAGATATATCGTTAACGTGGTCAAACCTATGAAATAATTGACTTCTTTCTTTCTTTTAAACGATTTTTCAATAAGGCTAAACGATTTTTTTTGGTATATGCTTTTATGTATAAAAAATGATAAAACATGTGCTTGTAGTTTGGATTTGAAAATTCAAAATTAAAGGAAATCAAATTAAAGAAAATTCATTCTCGTATGCAAACTGTATTATTTGTTTCCATATATAAAAACATAACAATTGGATACACAACATGAACATCAGTAGGGAGTAAAATAATAGCAATCCAGTTGTGTATTAATCGACAGAGAAAAATAAGAAGAGATGTCTCCCTATCCTATATGTTGGTGTGGTGCTTGCGAAGATCCAGAGTGTTGTGCTGGTGGTATTACTTTTATTCACTTTTTCATTTCATTTGTTTTTTAACAATAATATGTTATTACTATTTTATTTTTAAAAGAAAGAATTTTCCAGGAAAGAAGTGTAGGTGGGCAGAACTGATTGGAGAGAATGGAGAAGTAGCGAAATTGACGATTGAAAGAAAAAAAATTCAAATGTGTTAACGATTCTCATACGAGAAGGAGACGGACGGATTGCAAACTTCTGCTGCAACAGGGTCTTTGTGGCTTTAGTCTTTAGATATAAACGACAATGTTTCAACAGGGTCTTTATGGCTTTAGTCTTTAGATATAAACGACAATGTTTCAAACAGTCCCAAAATTGATTGATCTTTTTAAATATATATATATATATATATATATATATATATATTTTTACCATTAGCAGTAATAAAAATAATCATCAATAACACATCACACCATTTACTATGCAGCTTTATTTTTTTTGGTCAAATTGAGATTTTCATTTATAAAAAGAACGATTTACAATATGGTCATTTACTAAAAAATTAGTAAAATATTATGATCTTAATATTATTAATTAATATGATTACAAATAAGTAAAATATTATGATCTTAATATTATTAATATATAGAGGTTTTGCTGTATAAAGTAATTACGGAAAAATATGAAAAAATGAAAAAGTGATTAGAAAGTTTTTTGTGTATTACAAAAACACGAAACAAAGAATATATATATTAACTAGATGAGGACCCGCTCGATGTGCGGGTTTAAAATTTTATAAATTAAATTAAATTTAACAAAATATATTAAAAAAATTTGTACGTTATTTATAAATTTTATTTTTGTTATTAATTGTAATACCCGCGAACCGGAATCCCGGTTTAGGGTGTGCATCGATCGATGCAGTTGGACAGTTGGAGCATCGGTCGATGCTGACTCAATTCTCTGCGTTTTGACTTAAGTCAAGCTCTACGTTTTGGGCAAAGGGGAAAAGGGAAAACCCTTAAGTCGTTTTGTCTCATTAGTCGTGGGGAGCCGTTTTTGAGAGAAATGAAAAGAGAGAAAAAGTTATTGAGAGTTCTTGGTGATTTCTGGAGATTTGAGGCGTTTCTTGGTGAGATTTGTAGCTGGGATCGTTGTAGGAGCTTCCTAGAGGCTTGTTCTTGCTTGTTAGAGGTTCAAATTCTTCTGTGGCAAAGGTAAGTGCATGACCATGGCTTATCTAAGCTAGAGGATTCTTTAATCTGCTTGTTGTGTGATGTTAGGCTTGTTAGATCGTTGCTATTGACGTTAGGAAGCTTTCTTGTGGCTTGGGATCGAGATTTGTGGTTTTAGGAACTGTGAGAATTAATCACGAGTGAGAATGAAGAGAGTGAGTGAGAATTCGAGAATGAGAAGATGAGAGATTGAGAGTATAGGGAGAGAATAGAGAGACGGCTAGATGAGAATAGGAGAAGGAGTGTTTCTCATTCCTTAACGAATATTAACCTAGGTTACATTCTATTTATATGCATACAAGAGGATCAAATAAGGAAAGTCCTAATACTATACAAAACAATATAAACGACATATACTAAGGGTTGGTCGTATGTGTTCATCTCAATACTCCCCCTCAAGCTTAACCGTGTGAGAGACAGTTGAGCTTGGAACTATGAACACCCACCTCATTAAAAACCTTAGTGTATAAAACCCATTTGGGACAAAAACACACTTAAGGGAAAAAGAGTATGGGGTCAGTAGTTTAGGGTCTTCACTTGTGGCTTCGTTAGGTCCATGAGCCCGAGTTTGGAGTGTATGTACTCACAAACCTTTGAACTTGCTGCTTTGGTGAAGATGTCTGCCAATTGTTCAGAACTCTCGGTGTGGCATGGTAGAATCACTCCAAGTTGAACTTGTTCCCTGACTTTGTGACAATCCACTTCTATGTGTTTGGTCCTTTCATGAAATACTGAGTTGGTTGCAATGTGAATGGCAGCTTCATTATCGCAGTGCATTGTGATCGGTCTTGGAATGTTGATGCCGAGGTCCTTCAAGAGAGCTTTGAGCCACATTAGTTCGGTTGTGAGCTTCCTCATTGCCCTGTATTCTGATTCAGCACTTGAGAGAGAGACCACCTTTTGCTTTTTACTCTTCCAAGTAACAAGGTTTCCTCCCACAAATGTACAGTAACCGGTTGTTGAGCGTCTATCTCCACGATCTCCAGCATAGTCTGCATCACAGTATCCTACAAGCTCCGTATTCTTGTTACATCCCATCCAAATGCCTTGACCAGGAGCTCCTTTGAGATACTTGAGTATGCGGCTCACCATCTCCCAATGATGTACTGTTGGCTTTTGCATATGTTGGCTTACCTGGTTCACAGCAAAACATATATCAGGTCGAGTTATGGTGAGATAAATGAGCTTACCTACCAACCGTCGATACTGTTTTACATCTTCGAACAGAGCTTCATTGGACTCCCCCTTACGGTTTGACTTGTAGTTTTCTTCGAGTGGTGTTTCAACAGGTCTTGCTCCAAGCTTACCTACAGCTTTCAAAAGATCAAGTGTGTACTTTCTTTGTGATAAGAAGAGTCCTTCTTCCGAACGACATACTTCTATCCCAAGAAAGTACTTTAGTTCTCCAAGATCTTTAATATCAAATACAGATTTAAGGTACTGTTTTGTATCTTGAATGCCTACCTTGTCATTCCCAGAGATGATAATATCATCAACATATATGAGAATGACAATAATACCTCTTTGGCTTGGATATGTGAACAATGTGTGATCAGCTTCTGATCTTCTAAAGCCTTTATCAAGGAGTGTTGAGCTTAGTTTGTGATACCAAGCCCTTGGTGATTGTTTTAGACCGTAGATAGCTTTCCTGAGCTTGAACACCTTTCCAGGTCCGATAGTGTCTTCAAGGCCCGGTGGTGGTCTCATGTACACCTCATCCGTGAGTTCTCCTTGTAGAAATGCATTCTTCACATCCATCTGCCACAAATCCCAAGAGAGATTAACAGCTAGTGAAAGAACTACTCTTACCGTGTGGAGTTTGGCAACTGGTGCAAATGTCTCAAGGTAGTCTTCTCCATAGGTTTGGGTGAATCCTCTAGCTACAAGCCTGGCTTTATATCTTTCTATCCCCCCATCACTCTTGTACTTGATAGTAAATATCCACCGAGATGTCACGGCTTTCTTCCCCTTTGGCAAATCAGCTTCATCCCATGTATGATTCTTTACCATAGCATTAGTTTCATCTCCTACAGCATCCTTCCAAACTTTGTGTTCTTTAGCTTCCTCATAACTCTGTGGGATCCAATGTTGGTCTATTTGAGTAAGAAAGACTTGATGTTCGATAGGAAGGTGTGCAAGAGTGCAGACTGCTTCTATAGGGTGAGCCACGGCCTGACTATTATAGTAGACGCGAGTAGTTTTCTTGAGATGCTCACTTCTATGGAGGGGTATAATATTAGTCTCCACAACCTGATGTTGATCCTCTTCTATTTCAGCTTCTTCTCCTTCGGAGGTAAGATCATCAGCTGATGTAGAGTCCTGACTCTTGTCAGTACCAAGAGAGTTGAGAGTTTCCTCATGATTATCAATTTCATCCTCAGCTTGATGTTGTTGAACAGGTTCTACTGGTGTAATGTTCACGTCTTCATTTGTCGAGTCCGGATGCTGCAGCTCAATCGGTTCCTGGTTAGATCCAATTGGTGGTGTGTTGACCGAAGGTGATAGTGAAGGTTGATTATTTGTAACTCCAAGCCTCTCTAGCAGAATTCGAAGATTGTTGGCTTTGTCAGATTGAGAGCAGGAGAGATCTTTCAAGTCTTCCCAATTCTTTTCATCATAGAACCCCTTGGATTCTAAGAATTTTACATCCCTTGACACCAAGACTCTTCTAGCTTCTGGTTCATAGCATTTATATCCCTTCTGTGTGGTTGAATATCCAATGAACATGCTCTTGACACTCTTAGCATCGAGTTTATCACGTTGTTCACCTGGTTTTAAAACATAACATATGCAGCCAAACACACGTAAGTGATTAATAGATGGTTTAATTTTGTTAAATACTTCAAATGGAGAGATATCACCCAGTATTTTTGTTGGAGTTCGATTGATTAGATAGCAAGCTGTAACAACTGCATCTCCCCAGAACTTCTTTGGTACATTTGAGTGGAACATCATGGACCGGGCAACCTCCATAAGATGTCTATTCTTCCTTTCAGCTACACCATTTTGTTGTGATGTGTAAGGACAACTTGTTTGGTGTACAATCCCATGTTTGGCTAGATGTTGTTTAAACATATGACTTGTGTACTCCCCACCATTATCTGATCTCAAAATCTTTATCTTGGCATTAAATTGGTTAGTCACATAATTCTGAAAGTTTAGAAAAGCCTCAAGAACTCTATCCTTAGATGGAAGCAAGGTTAACCAAGTATATTTCGATTTTTCATCAATGAAAGTAACAAAATATTTCTGATTTTCACGAGACAAGCATGGAGATGTCCACACATCAGAATGAATTAAATCAAAACAATGCTCATACATAGTAGAAGAGTTGGGAAAAACTGTTTTGCAATGTTTACCAAGAATGCAAGCTTCACATTCATTATTTTTAAAAGAAAAACTAGGTAGAGCTAGTTGCAATGCACGAAAATGTGGATGACCAAGTCTAGCATGCCAAATTGAACCATTTGTCTCATCGATTATTTACTTAAAACAAGAAGATAAAGCAGTAGTGAGATTCGAATCCTCAAACACATAAAGATCATCTTTAGTGCTTCCTTTGCCAAGAACTCTACTTGTGTCAATATCCTGAAAATACACATCATTAGGACCAAAGATTGCATAACAGTTAAGATCATTAGTCACCTTCTTAACAGATAACAAATTTGATGTGAAACTAGGCATATAAAACGCTTTAGTTGTTCTATCAAACAGGTTTAAATT
>NC_025693.1:16541503-16567654 GCF_000633955.1 Camelina sativa
AGTGTCGATCGATGCCATGTGGAGGTGTCGGTCGACACAAACTAAGGCTTTCGGGAGTGTCGGGCAGGGTGTCGGTCGACACCAGATAGTCATTGTCGATCGACACCATCTGGTGTCGGTCGACACCCCTTGTTCAGTTACGATGGATGTTGCATGCTATGTATATTGCCTGGTTTGTTTTATTGATTGTTGTTTGTGGCATGTAGAGATCTTATTGCTTGTGTGTATAGCCCAGTAGATGGGAGGATTGCCTCACTGAGTGTTTATCAAATACTCATGCATCTCAATTTGTGTTTGTGGTGCAGGTAAAGGCAAAGTGTGATCGTGGAATCAAAGGCAATGAAGAGGAGGATGTTCTAGGGACTTGATTGTATGGTTATCTGGCATTGTTAGGTTGCTAGAATTGAGTCTTAGAGCATTGTTAGGATTGCTGGTTGTTTGATTTATGCTGTTTGGGATTAATGCTGGATATTACTTATTTGGTTATTGGATATTGTTTTATTGGATATCTATTGGTATGTTGTTCCGCTGTTGGATTGTGAATGTGGTTAGGTGGCTAGTGGATATGGGACCACTAGTTCTAGTTATTTATTATATTATTATTTATTATTTATTTATTAAAAAAAAAGGGGTCGGTTGTTTCAATAAACATGATATTTAGAGAATAGTATGATGAATATTATGATATCTAATCGACCAGTTACTAAAGTTCATGATTATTATTTAAATTTGGAAAATAATAATGAAATGTCATATTGATAGCTAATATTCTTTAAAATGTGATAATTATTATGTTCAATATTTTGAAGATTATTGTTAGGAAAATCTAATGTTGTTATTTTACATTATGTAAAGTAGGGTGGATAATTTTAAAAGATATTATATATTTAAAACAGAATAGAATATAGTGTATTATCACGATTTATGTAAAATAGAAAATGTAAATACGCATTAAAAGCCGTAATGATAAATATTAAGAAGATTACTATTTATCTCTAAAATAAAGGGAAGTGTAAAGATATTAATGTCTGCAGATCTATACAGATTAGTTAAATGATTTGCTAAACAAAAATTTTAAAATATCACTTTCAAAAAAAAAATGTAAATTGTGAATATATTAAATTGCATATATGTATACGTCTATTCGACTCTTTTGATTTTAACCTAAATCAAAGAAGAAAAAAAAAAACAAAACAAAAAACTATGGTTAGGTATAGCCTTTTCGATGATGTTTCGCATTTGAACTCTTCAAAATATGAATGGAAAATTCGTGTGAAGGTCTTGTGTCTGTGGGAAGAGAAAGGTCCAAGTTTGGAGATGGTTTTATCTGATAGTAAGGTATTTACCTTATTCTAATTATAAGCTCATTATATATTTCAAACAGCAAGCTTATATGCAATTATACCTGAAAGTTAAAATTACAAGTATTTTAGAATAATTTTTGACATATAAAATTGTATTATGCGATAATTATTAATACTATGTTTTATTAGGGTGTAAAGGTCCAATGTTCATTTCGTGGAGATGTTTATGATCGTTTTGTCTCAAAGGTCAAGGTTGGTGATTGGCTTGATTTCGAAGACTTTAAGGTTGTTGAGCAGAATGGTTCATGTTTGGCTACCACACATTGTTACAAAATTGTAATTTTGTATAATACCAAGATCAAAGAGAATTCAATTGTTGGAGGGGAAGATTTCTATGATTTCGTCGATTTCAAACTCATTAATGATGGTACCCAATGTGAAGATTACTTAGTGGGTGAGCAATAATTTCGTTTTTTAAACATAAAATTTAATAATTATTTATAAATCTCTGTATTTGAACTAATTTTAATTTTATACAGATGTCATTGGTGAGATTGTCAATATTGGGGAATTCAGCTGTAATTTCAGGAAACTGCAACAAAAAGATGAAATCAATATGTCAGAAAATCATCAGAACATGTGGACGTAAGACAAAGTGAGAATATCCGTGAGTTGTTTAAGTATTGCACTCGATTGGGTTCATCCAATATTGACAATCTCACCGATGACATCTGTATAAAATTAAAATACTTTTCATGATCACTCAGAATCAGATTGCACAGTCTTTGAAGAATCTGATGATGACACTGATGTTGGAGATCAGGTTGATGATGATTATATATGATGTTTGTTATGATATAATGGATGAAGAAGAGGATGATACTGAAGAAGAAACTGATGTTGATGGCGAATACCAGTCAGATAATAGTGATAACGATGATCATAATGAGGATAAATACATCCAAGATTTAGATGAGGATGAAGAGGTCGATGAGATGCAAAGTACTGAAGAAATTCTTGAAATAAATAATAAAGCAGAGGATTACTCGATTAACCACAAAATATCTTTTGATCTACGTGATTTCAGGTAAATTATAATACTCATATATATATATATATATTATACATAATAATAATTTTGAAGTATATTGAAACATAATGTTTAAATTTTTGAAATTATAGTGGAACCCTAATAAGGTGTGAATTATTCGAAACATCAGCTGCAAAATTATATGATACTTTAAAAACTTTCCGGGGTGATCGCTTGGTTTGTGTTATTCGATGGGCTCTAATTGAAGTTTTCCAAGGTATACATAAATTTGATGATAGTTCCTGCTCAGTTTTGATGATCAGGTATTAAAAGAATTGTTTCTCTTACAACTTTGCAGGACAAAGAAGTATATCTTCTACAGTTTGTACGCAAATAATACTCAATTCGCAAGTTCCTGAGGTGGCGAAGATGATGGAATTGTAAGATTATCCTATCTGTTCATGCTATATATTAAATTAAAAGATTATAGAATTACGCTTATAATCTTCTTTTCATGTTTAAACTAAATGATTTATAGGAGACCAAGGAAGAGGACTCGCAAATAGAAGACTCACTTCCTCAATTTTTTTTTGGCTTATTAGGGATTTTATAGGGTTTTAACTATTATATATTTTAATACTATATGGATTATATTTATTAAAAAAACATAAATTTAAGTTTAAATATATTTACAGAAATCGTTTTATGGTTAATTTAACCAAAAGATTGTTGTTTTAACAATATTTTGATAAAAATAACTACATATAAAGTACTTTCAAAAAAATTGGAAAGACAGAGACTTTTAAGTTTCCAATAAAGTTTCAACAAAAACTGTAACAAATATACGATAGTCCAATGCATGATAATAAAAAGATGTCAGCATGCAAGTTGAAAAAATACAAAGTTAGACCTTCAATTTGAAATTTAGAGTTTCAACCGTCCAATTAAAAATTAAAAATAAATTATTTTGAAAAAACAAAAAACATTGTTCATTCTTATCGAACAGAGACTCATGCAGCTTTCCCTGTGTATACCACGGGTTTTAATACAATCCACATAAATCTAGAACTCTGATTCTTATAATTTTATCTTTTTTGGAGTTTTAATATATGAACTTCAAATAAATTATTGAAGTGTTTGGAACTTCTCACTGAGACTTCTCTTTGCTTCGAAATACACACAACACCAAAAAAAAAAAAAAGGATGGTGCTGTACTTAAAAGATCTGAATCCTACGTTACGTAAACCCGAAAGTTGCTGTAAAAATTCTTAGAGAATGGCGACCCCAATTCATTCAAGGACAGCTTTTTATCAAAGTGTGATTTTGGTAGACGAAAGGGTAAATCTTCTTCCCCTTCCCATTTTTCCGTAATTTTTTCACATATCAGATGAGTTATACAACATAAATAAATCAATGAAGTGCTATAATGTGTTTAAATTATAGGGAAATAGGATTGATGCCAAGATAGATGCAGATCTCTATTTAGACAGTTACTATGGAAAGATCAAGGAAGGAGACTGGTACGAGATTTCTGGATTTTTAGTGATTGAAGGTCAACAATCATTCCGAAACTCAAACCACCCGTTTGAGATTCTGATCCAGGTTCAAACAAAAATGATTCCAATATATCCTCGAAGTACTGACAATTTTATCCTTCTGTATGATGCATTGAAAATGCAAAATTCGACGCCTGACGAGAAGAACTGTTGTGTAGGTAAGCTTTAATATTCATTTTATCTTAATAATTCTGTCCTTATCTGATGATATTCTACTTTAAAGATGATGTCTTTGTTTTGAATGTTTTCTAATTTTTTTTATATTGGAATAATCTTATATTCTAGATGCCATTTAGAATGTTGAAACATGTGATAGAGCCTAAGACAATTGAATTTCTTGAACCTCAAAATGGCTACATTTCAGAGAATGAAGTTGTGACATTCACTATCCTTGAACACAAGTAAGAGAATATTCAAAACTTACGAAAATATTGAAAATAAATTCTTTTATTATTTAAAATAGTTGTTGATTAACTTATGCACAATCAAAATTTTTTGTAAGTGGCCAAGAGATTGAATGTGTTGCTGTTGGTTCGGTTTGTACTGCATTGCTTCAGAAACGGGACAAAATTGTTTCTTCCTCTACCTATGCTAATCAACCAATAATGTGTACACTTCTGTTTTGGAGGATCTCTGTATACGAAGGTACTGTTTAATAGTCTCATATACCTCTAAAAACTATCATTTCCTTACTTAAATTCTTCTTTGCTAGGTATGCAATGTCTGATGTCTCAGTTACGATGTTCAAAAGTCATTCTTGAAGATGAATTTGCTGGATTTGATACTGGCCTTATGCTGTAATGTCATTAATTTAGTAAATTGAAAAAATTTCAGTATAATCAACTTTATGGCGGAATTTTAATCCTGAATTATTCATTTTTTTATAGACGCTGGCTAGACGTGGATTGCAATGATGAAGACAATGAAGAAGAAGATTGAGATTGTGGTTGGAGCAGCTAGCTATAAATCCATTTCTCAATTTTTCTTATTTTATTAACTTTACTACTGTTGTTTTAGACGTTATAAAAATAATTTGATGAAACTTTGGACATGAATACTCGTGTTTAATTATGTTTGGAATTTTCATTATTTTTAACATTACAAGTTAAATCTAATATCACTGTTTTAAATCGTAAGTTTCTTAAAAGATTAGGTAAATATAAAAAGTTTAGGTAAATATTGAAAGGACCGACCTTTTTTTTTTTAATAATAAATAATAAATATATATATATATATATATATATATATAAATAAACTACAACTAGTGGTCCCATACCCATTAGCCACCTAACCACAATCACAATCATCAGCGGAAATAACAACACCAATTAAATATCCAATAATACTCTAATAATAACCAATAACCATAACATCAACAATAATCAAATACCAAACAACAAGAAACAAGGAACCAACAACCTAGCAATGTTTCTAATGACTCAACTCTAGCAACCTAGCAATGCCAGACAACATTCAATCGAGTCCCTAGAACATCCTCCTCTTCATTGCCTTGATTCCACGATCACACTTTGCCTTTACCTGCACCACAAACACAAATTGAGATGCATGAGTATTTGATAAACACTCAGTGAGGCAATCCTTCCATCTACTGGGCTATACACACAAGCAATAATGATTCCAAAGTTCCAAAACAAGCAACAACCAAACACACAAACCAGGAAATCAAACATCGTCTCGCTGGAAGGGAGGTGTCGACCGACACCAGCCTAGTGTCGACCAACACTGGCTCAATGGTGTCGACCGACACTACCCCACAGTGTCGATGGATGCCCAATTTGCTGGTGTCGACCGACACCAAGTGGTATCGATCGACACTCCCTCTGAACTGCGATCCGCGCGAAGTCGAGAGTCGAATCTCGCTCCCAAATCTCCTCCAAAACGTCCAATACTCAAAACCCAAGCCTTATACCTCCATATGAACCTGTATCAACCAATCCCAGCAAGAAAAACACACAAACAAGCAACAACAAGCAAGAACAAGGGAATCAAAGGCTTAGATTAGCCATGGTCATGCACTCACCTCCTAAAATGAAAACCAACCGTTAACTAACAAATCCCTCCAGTGAAAAGCTATCCCTAGACGTCACGAAGCTTCCCACAAAATTTCAGCTCGATCAGATCTGAGATGAAACCGCAATCGATCCCGAAACACCCGCTGGTCTCAAACCGCGTCTGAGAAGAAATGCCCCACCAAACTGCCGATATCTATTACAATATTAACTCAAATTCACTTCTGTAAAAATGAGAGTGTACGAAAATCTCTTAGGTACAATCCTACCAATTATCAATACCTTTCAAAACGATTTGAGCAGTCAGATCCTCCTTCTCCCAAACCCTGACGATTCTGTTCCTTTTGCTTTGAACACTCAAGTTTACTCTCCCTTCTCCTCTTTCTCTTTGTTTTCAGCGGCTAGACAACAACAAAACACGACCTAGGTCGTTCTCCTACTTAAATATCACGGTTTAGTGGTTCTCCTTAAACTAAACCGACCAAAATCGACGATTAAAACAATCTGATCGAACCAGAAATAAGTGGTGTCGACGGACACCACCTTGGTGTCCATCGACACCCATCCCCAAAAACCAATTTTTGGTTCTTGGATGTTACAAATATAAAAATATATTGGTGATTGTTGAAAAATGAATATATACCATCGAGTTTATCTAATGATAAAGGAATATTGAGTTTTGACTATATCATAAAATGTAAAAATTCCAAAAAAAAAAAAAATGTATTATGTATATATATTTTCATTAACATATTTATAAAATCGAGATCGTAGGTTTAGTTTTACCATAAGATTTTCTCCCCTTTTATAAACATGGCATGCCTTCTGTCCGATTCTATTAAAAAAAAACGGGAAGAGAGACTATTTTTACGATATGGATGACCTAAATCTTTTCATTCATGAGTGGACGATTAACGTCAAAATACTGAGGAAGTTTGAGGTCTGTCATCCTATTTTCAAATCAACAGACTTGATTGTAGTTGATGATAAGGTAATTTTACAGTATGTATCCCGTTTGATAAATTTCAAAAAAAAACAAATATGTTGCTTATATATTTCTTAATGTAGGGTAAAAAAATTCAAGTGATGATGCGTCCTCCTTATCCTGACATTTTTTTAAAACGATCTGGAAGAAGGTGACTGGATATTGTTATCAAGATTTTCACTAACCATGGTTGATGGGGATTTTAAGTTAACTGATCATCGTTTTATGATACATTGGGGAGACAAGACATGGTTTAGAAAAATTCATCCTTTGTCTTCGAAGCAGTTTTACTCTTTTGTATCATTTAATGATATCAAAAGAGGAAAATTAGACCCTGATTATTGTGTAGGTGAGATTAAAAAACTATATTATAAATTTAAAAATACCTGTTAATTAAATTCTTATGGAAATTTTATGAACATACATTATTGGAAGAGTGTACGTCGTTTTGTAAAATATTGAGGAAGTCGTTCTATTATCGAAATTTGATTCAATAATACAATCGTATTCATTAATGTCTCTAATTGTACACAACGTATAATTGTAGGTTTGAACGATTATCATGTCGTTTACCAAAAGACTACGCGAATGTCTTTTTCAATAACTGGATTCATTGTGATTTTGATATCATATGTGTGTTACGTTTTGCCAAACTTGAGACTATCAAAGGTTTGTATTATTTCTACATGTTGAAAATATTATTGCTTAGTATATAAAAATATGTTAATAAATTATATATTGTTAATGTTGATACATGGATGGCAACAACGGTGAACAATTGTACAATGGTCATGATCAATCCTAAATGTTTTCAAGTCACGCAGATGTTTGAGGATTTTGCCTTAATGGAGAACTGATGTTAAGAAATTTTAAAGTGTAATTTGATATGTCATAAAATATCTATGATATTTGAGCTTGGATTTTAATTTGATATTTTAAATTTACGAAATTATCTTTTTGGTAATTATCATAGAATAATCTTATTTTGAAGTAATACTCAGAGAGATTTGTATTAATAGATTAATTGACATTAAAATTCTTTGAATTTAATTTAAATAATTTTAACTAAGCAAAATAAATTATAGTATGATCTAATCAATGAATTCTATTGTATTAAAAATATAAATATTTATATAAATACTAACAACTAATTATGGTAATTATATAAAAATTATGAAGATAATATAGAATATTAATATGAAATTAAAACTATTTTGTAATAAGGTTTGCAATCAGGTTCAATATATATATATATATATATATATATATATATATACATATATATATATATTTTTTTAAATAATATTTTTGAATTTTTGATTATCCCGAAATCTTTGTGTTGATAACATCATTTGGAATGTAAATATCTAAACAATATTGAATACTTATACAAAACGGAATATTTACAAAAATTTCGGGAAACATAATAATAATGATTTAGTAATTAATGATTATTTTATAAATACCATATAAGTTTTCACGATGATAAATATTATAAATATTTGACAATATCTTTAGATGTAAATAATCCAAAACAGATTTCTTTATTATGAATATATAAATACGTTTTGAAGATAGAATGTATAATTCTTTTATAAAGGTTTTTCAAACAAAAATATGGCTAACCTTCTATCCAATGCTATAAAAAAAGGTTCGGGAAGAGAGACTATTTTTACGATGTGGAAGGTACTCAATGATAATAATTTGCATGGGTGATCGTTTCTCATGTCGTTTACCAAAGGACTACGCGAACGGCTTCTATGATCATTGGATACATCGTGACAATGATATTATCATATGTGTATTACGTTTTGCCAAACTCGAAAGTAATAAAGGTTCGAATCATTTCTTGCTTATATATTTATAATTGCTTTCTTTATAAAAAAAGTTAACTAATTATAAAATTTTATTAATGTAGATACATGGATGGCAACCACGGTGCACAATTGTACCAGTGTCATGATCAATCCTCCATGTCCTCAAGCCACACAGATGTTGGATGCCTTTGCTGAAATGGAAATTTGAATTTAAATTTAAAGTGTATGTTTTTTATATTTCATATTAATAAAAAATGATACTTTAAACCCCTATGATAATGTGATTGGATTTAAATTTGATTTATAATACTATTTCATTTATTATATATTACATAAATCGAAGTCTTATATTATATTAATCCCCCTTTGTATTGTAAATACTTTTTCCGTCTGTATAATACAATGATATCTACATATTCATGAATCTTTCAATTATTTAGTCTACAGGTGTGAGTGGTAACATCCCTTCGAGTCAATACTTTTGATGCAACCATTAACACCTTATAAATACTTATAGTCGAGTTAAAAATCTTAAAACTAATCAATTACCTTTTCAACTTCTACATTTCCCTCTCTTTTAAAACTTCTCTCAAACACAAAAAACTTTTGATTTTTGTTTTTTTTAAATGACAAGATTTGTAATGCTCGACATATTGAATCCTTTGACAACGGGATGTATGATTTGTGTCAAGGTTTTTCGTTCATGGAGAGCGAGAGATTGTTTGAATGATATATCGACTGAGCTAATATTGGTAGACGAAGAGGTATGTTTTACAAATTTATTTCGTCGTTTTTTTATATGTATGATGTGTCTAATACCTTGGATAATCATACTTTGAATTAGGGTACATTTGGACATGCTACTATCCCGGCATCATTCTATGGTGTTGCGGAATTTAATATGTCAGAGGATCGAACTTATGTTATAGAGAAGTTTGAAGTCAAGGACGACAGAGAACAGATCCAGAAAACTAATCTCGGTTATCGGATTTTCTTCACAGAAAAAACTATAATCAGTTTTGCAAGTGATCCTATCATTTGCAAACCTTTTGATAATAAAGATTTTAAACGTGTTTATGATAATACGTTTCATGGAAGATGGCCATACGGTAAGTCATACTTTATTATTTAATGTTTTAGAAAACTTATATTTATTTTTTATAATACATATTTATCGTTTTTATGGTAGTTAATTTAATTGGATGCATTACCAATCTGGGTGAAATTAAGAGTTTCAAAAAGGAAGGTAGTGCCGATCGTTGGAGTTTGATGGATCGATACATAAAATTTACTATCGAGTCGACTGAGTAAGTTTATATAAGAATGGAAATATTTTTTGAATCTGTTATATGTACTTGATAAAATACATTGGTTGACCTTTTTAATATAAAAATTATTGTTTTTCAAGGGGATATGTACTTGACTGCTTTGCAACAGGAGTCTATGCCAATCATATGTTCAAAACTTTCAAACTGCGTAACAGGAAGAGGGTCTGTCTGTTCAAGATGTGGAAAGCACTAAGATTTGGAGGTGATTACATTTGTTTATAAAATATTATTTTAGAAATTCAATGCAATTAATTATGATAATGAATAATTTATTAAATTTATAATCGGTGATGCTAGATGATAATGTTCTCCTAACCAACGGTGATGGATGCTCGGAGATTATCGAGGACCCAAAGAGTGAAGAATTTGCAGACTACATGTACATGTAAGTCAGAGTCTTACTTTGGATCATCTTTCGATTATATATTTTAAATATGTGGATATATCTGACTATCTTCAAATCTGTGGGTACAATTACGTTGATCATGGTGAGTCAAGAATCAAAGATTTGGATAATACCGACTATAGGTTCGATATGGACCTAAGGTAATAAACAAATCTAACTTTTTTTGTTTAATGATTAATTGATATGAACAATACTGATTAAAATTTATTCTTCTGTAAAATACAGTGATGCACTTGACTCCTATATTCATCTTACTGTTGAGGACTCCTTTGAGAAGCATCGAAATCCTTATTGAGAACTATGTTCAGATCCGATCTTTGATATTCTGTATTTTTAGTGTTTATTGATAAACACATTTGTTAATTTGTATTTGAAGATTTGTTGAGATTTTATAAGTTAATTAAAATAACATTTTTCCGGATTATTTATAAAATTACGTTAATTGCAAATGATAACATATAGAGTTTTGTGTAATTTTAAAATTTTAAGTCCATTATTATAATATACAAAATAATGTTTATGTTAAAGATCGACATATGGTAATTTACAACTGCTTGATGATTTTCATTAAATCTCTAGGAGTAAAAATATGTTAAATTTACATTTTGAATAATGATATTAAGCATATCGAGAATATTCATAAATGATATGTTTACATTCCTCATCATTATCGTCTTAAGAAAATAAAGTAAGAAAATATTCTAAAAAAATAAAATCAAGTCGGTTGTATAACATCTCTATAAATATTGATCCGCTAATGTGTTTAAGAGTCGTATGCACAACTCAATATGACTTCTAAAAAGATGAACGTTCGTTCTTTTGTTCAGTTAGGCAATCTCAACCCTGCGTTAGACCATCAAAAGATTAGAGTTCGTATCATAAGACTTTGGAAGTCATTCAAGTCCCTTCAGATGGTCTTCGTTGATAGTGATGTAAGTTCTAATAAAAAATGGAAACGTCATGTTTATTTGAATTATCTATGAAATTTTTAGTGAATCTCGATAATAGTTTATTAACTTCAAATCGTTATATATAGGATACAAGGATACATGCATCTATTGAAGATGGTTTGGTCAGCAGATTTCAAAACCAACTCGCTGTCGGCGAGTCTAAAATAGTTGATACATTCAACTTAGTGGATTATGATAGTAGTTATAAGACAAGTTCTTTGGGATTTAAAATCGTCTTTTATAGAACCACTGTTGTGAAACCATGTGATGAATTCCCAGTTCGTGTTCCAGAAAAATATTTTCAGACATTTACTTCTATCTTAGTTGGAGAATTAGATAATAATGTATTGTTTGGTGAGTTGTTAACTTCGTTTTTAAAAGTTAAATTTACGAGAAAAAAAATTATTAATTCAAATGTTTTTTTTGTAGATGTAATCCACCAGATCGTTTGTGTCGGAAATCTTGATAGCGTCAAAACGAAAGGGAAGGATAATGTCAAATTGAGCTTCAATTTGCAAAATTTAACGTATGAAACCTTAGTAAATATTTTAAAAAATTTGAGATATCATATCTAATTTTATATTCTTATTTCATGCATTCGTAATATAGTGGAATCCGGTTAAATTGCACGGTGTGGGGTGATCTTGCAAAGGACTTTGATACACAAATAAAAGAACATCAAGATACTGTTGTCGTTTGTGTAATACGCTTTGCATGCTTGAAGGAATGGAAAGGTAATATCTGATTTTTGGATGAAATCTTAGTGCTTATGATTGTCAAATCTAACGTTTCCAATTAAATCCATGTTACAGGGAATTATAGTATTTCCAATGCGTTCAACTCTACCGATATTCTGATAAATCTAGTTATGTATGAAGTAGACGCGTTTTGAAAGAAATAAGTATATATATATATATCCCTTTTATATTATTCCACGAGACATGCTATATTCGTATACATATTCTTATTATTATCATAAATTTACAGGTTGCCCACTGATGCTGTTGATTTAATACAACTTGATGATGATCCAAGCCCTCAGAAACCAAAAGTGACATTATATGAGGAGTTTTTCATTATGAACGAAAAAAGTATTATGGACCAAATCGTTTATTCACTTGAGGTTATGTTTCTAAAGAAAAATTGATATCGTGAAACTTAAATTGTTTCTGAATTATCTATGGGGAAACGAATGTTTGATTTATTCTTTACAGGCGCGAACATGTGTGACAATCGCGACAATTTATTCTTTACAGGCGCGAACATGTGTGACAATCGCGACAATTTATTCTGTTGAATTGTTGCCTAAATGGTATTATATTGCCTGTAAAGTTTGCAATAAGAAGGTGCAGCCGTATCCACCAGAATCTCAAACTGGAAAATATTTACTTTATAGTTGTGGAGTTTGTGATGTTGATGTTACGAATGTTGATTACAAGTAAGTTTCACGTAGTCTGTTTAAATGTTTTTAAGAATTTTTATTTGGAACTATACACACATTTTAAGTGATACCAAACTGTTTAAAAGGTATAAACTCATACTTCATGTTGGGTACGGAAGTTCTCAAAAGATTAAGCTGCTCTTCTTTGACGGTCTTGCCCAACTATTTATTGGAAAAAAGGCAGAAGAACTGGCTTTGGAAAAACCTAAAGTAAGTATAGTATCATTTGAAGTCCTTTTGGTTTTAAAATATATAAACAAGTATTGAATCAAAGCGTTCACCTTTGGTCAGGATGATACTGCAGCTATTCCTGAAAGTCTCTCTGTCTTAGTAGGGAAGACTATGCTGTTTAAAATTTGGTTACAATCGAGAATTTAAAAAGCGACAAGTCTGCTTAAGATGTCGAAAAGTTTTTGGAAAAGGATGACATGGTTGTGCAATTTGGCAAGGTACTAAAGTCAAAAAAAAAAAATACCCATAATACCATTATGAATTCTATATCTTTTTAATCTCAATGTATATAATTTCAATGTAGGAACTCTATGGAAGGAATGAACTTTCAAATAATTCTTTGGATGTCGACAATTATAAGTTGCAAATCAAGCCAGCCGAAATGAGTTTGACTTTATCTAAGAGAGAACATACAGAAAGCAATGTTGGGTCAGTAGGAGTCATAGCATGAAGAAAAGGAAAAAGATCAAAACTGAACCCCGAAATTGAACAAGTTACATCACTTCAAAACATGATATTGGTTTGATTTTATTTTGGACTTTTTCTTGGTTTATTTTTTGAAATAAAATTTTAAATTATGTAGACAATTATTAATGCTTCAAAACATCTTAACGTTTTGGTATTAGTAAAAATTTATTTCAGTCATTTACTATAATTATGTTAAAAAGAAACGAATATTATAATTATATATATAATGTGACATAAATAAAAACATACTATATAATCGTTTGGGAAATAATGATAGTTAGAATATCTCTAAACCCCAAAGTAAAACTTTTTTGAAATAAATCAAAATTCCAGAAATAATGATAATACGTTAAAAATAAAAGGCCAAATTTAATAATCTGAATATTTAATATGAGAAATTAAGAAAATGATCATTAACGAATATGTTAACAAATTTTATTGTATTAAAAACTTAATGGTATTCCTGAATATTGTGCTTATTCAATACAAAATTTTAGGAAATATAATATTATCAAATGTGAAATCTTATCTTCTACATGTTATATATATATATATAATTCTTATTATTTTACCATGTCAACTAGAAAAAAAAAATCTGGACCAATTCTTGAGTTCTTGCTGTTTGACGTAAAAGGTAAAGCAAAAATCAAGCTTTTACATTATTTTGTATTATTGTAAATTTACATTCACATTTTTCAAATGTATATATGCAGAATCATAATGAAACGTTCATCTGGAGTTCGTCGATCCACCAAGAAAAGTCTAGAAGCTGATGAAGATGCACTCCGTTCGCAACTTCAACCAGAACAATATTTTTTTTTTTGTGAGGATAGCATTCCGGAACCAGTTAAAAACAAAAATACAGAAAAGCAGTAAAGAATCAAGTTCTTCTGAAGATAACTCATTGGCGCATCTTAACGTTCAAAAATCCATTGTTGACGGTGAAGATAGTATATTGAAATCAACGAATAAGAAATCTCGATTTCAAACTTGGATGGAATACAATACCATGACTATCAATGAGTCAATTAACACATATGATAAGGGTGTTATTGGATTTTTCTGGTGTGAGAAGAACAAGATATGGACGCAAAGATCTAACATGAAAAAGGATTGACTTTCGAATGACGTTTTTGAATTTAAATTTTAATTTAAATATTTAATAATAATATCTATTTTTATTTATAATTATTATCATGATGTTATTATAATTCGTTTTGATTTTTAAGGGATATTAGTTTTGATAACACAATGAAATTACCTTTTTAATAATAATTATGATATGACAATCCAGTGGAAAGTTCGATAATAGTATAATGTTACTAATGGAAAAAAAAAATATAAGTTGAGATATTTTTTTGTAATAACAATAATGATATATAAATTAGAACAATATTTTATAAAAACTAATGGTTCGATAATAATCCGATGATGATATTAAAGATTATGGAAATATAACAAAAAAATATATTGATAAAGACCAAGAAAGTAAATCTGAAAAAAATACGTATTAGAGATCCCCAAACATAATTAGAAAGATAAATAACATATTTTTAAAAAATATTTCAAAAAAGTTAATAGGATATATATAAACATATGTCAATATTCGTATATATCAATAATTAGTACATTTTAGTTTACAAAATATATACGGCACCGTCTTCTTATATAAACAAACCTAACAGCAAAATTTAGACTAAAATGGTCAGAATTACTAGATTATATGAATTCTTGATCGTACTTTGAATTTCATTTTGCAGATTGTTACACTTGACGTAATATAATGAGACCTTCGAAGATTCCATATCGGAGGAAGAATGTAACGACACATGCCGTCTCTAGGAAACGTACAGACATTTTCTATTCTTTACATTAAGAGATATGTTTCATTCAAAACTAATAGATTGTATGCAACAACATTATTAAACTACAGCTGTTAGTTCTACGATAAATCTACATACTTTTACGAATGCATTGAATTTACAGTATCCTGATCCACATAAGATGGCAATGTTTAAAAGAATGCAAATACTGAAGTCTAAAAGAGCAAAAAAAAGAAAAAAGGTTATATGTTCGGGAAGGAATTTTAAATTTAATATATATATGCTAATAACTAATCCAATTGTTACCTATGCAGAAAATTTTCTTCTTCCCGTATTACAGGAAGATTTCGCATGTTTCGTCGCAACAGATTCGGATACAAACGATGAAAGTGATTCAGATAGCTCTACTGATGGGAATTCATTCAAGATTAATGATAACGATGTGACATCTGAAATGTTTCTTGGCTTCCCTCCTGTAAAAGCTAAGTTATTAAATAATGGTATAACATGATGCATATCTGATTCGTTATACGATATTTTTGTAAATATGTATTTTAAAATATATATATTTTTAAAATATATGTAGGTTATTATGATGATGGAGATCCTTATTTTTTATGTGATAATTGTGGAGCATATATGTGGTATGGAGAACGGGTGAATAAACGGACTAAAAAGGCAAAGCCGGATTTTTTACTGTGTTGCCATCGCGGCAAAGTAATACTTCGTACTTTGAAGACTGCACCTAAAATGTTATTAGCGTTGTTATACAATAACGACGATAGGGGTAAAAACTTCCGCGATAACATACGAGCATACAACATGATGTTTTCATTCACATCGTTAGGTGGGAAAATTAACCATTCAATAAATAATGGTAGATGACCATATCTATTTCAGATGTGCGGAGAAAACTATCATCGTATCGGTGATATCTTACCAGAACCTGGCAAGGAACCAATGTTTTTGCAATTGTATATACATGACGTATGTAACGAGATAGCTAATAGAATCTCTGCATTTAGGTAATTATTAATATTGATATATACGTATTTAAATATTATTCATATCTTAAATATTTGTTAAATATCATTTACATAATTTTTTATATTCTACTAATCATGATTATTATAAATTTTATGTTTTGATGTTGATATAGAACATCAGGATCTTCTGGAGATTTAAGACATGAGATTGTTGGGCTATTAAAAAAGATGTTTGATAGTCATAATCCGCATGTTAGGGCGTTTAGATCGGCACGTGAAAGATTTAATATGGAAGACGGTAGCGAAGGTTTGCGATTAATGTTACCTTCAGAAAGAACTACTGATGCAAGAACTCATAATCTTCCTACCAGCAAAGAGGTTGCTGCTCTAATACCCGGAGATTTTACGGCTGGTGTGAATAAACGTGACATTGTTATAGAAAGTCATTCGGGTAATTTATAGAGAATAAGTGAGTTTCATCCCGCATACTTGCCTTTACAGTACCCATTTTTGTTCCCTTATGGTGAAGATGGTTTCAGATTAGGCATCGATATAGGGTTCGTGGATACCCGTGGACGTAAAAGGAAAACAGTCACCATGAGGGAATTTTATGCGTATAGAATATTTGAAAGATATCAAGAGTCTTCGACTATTGTAATGGCAGTCAAATTATTCCAGCAGTTTTTAGTCGATGCATTCACTACTATCGAGTCAAACAGGTTGAACTACATTTGGATGAACCAAAGCAAACTCCGAACTGAAAGAGTCGATAAGATAATTGAAACTGCTGAAAAAGGACATGGAGATCTTGCACAACATGGAAAAAGAATATTTATTTCGTCATCGTTTATAGGTGGAAAGAGATATATGATGCAACATTATCTAGACGCTATGGCTACTTGCAAGTATTATGGATTTCCTGATCTTTTCATAACATTTACGTGCAACCCTGTAACATCCGTACCAAGTTTTGTAGTTTTGGTGTGGGTGTCGATCGACAACCTTGGTGCATTGATCGACACCATGTGTTTTGGTTTGGTCAAGTTTGTTTTAATTGCTATTTGGTTTGGTTTGGTTCAATTAGAATCCCTAAATCGTTTTTATAAGTGACTAAACGATAAGGGTTTAGGGAGAGTTTTGTTGTCGTCATTAAGTGAGAAAAGAGAGAAAAAGGAGAGAAAACGTTTCTGTGAGTTTCTGGGTTTGGTTTTGGTGTTTTTGGAGAGATGTGTGGCTGTAGAAGGGATAGTTGTTGCGTGAACGAAGGAGAAGCTCCTGGAGGTGTCGATTCCATCGTTTTCTCAACCCAATCTTCCTGTATTTGAGGTGAGTGCTTGACCATGGTTGATCTAAGCATGAGATCTCTTTTGTTTGGCTATTCTTTATCTTTCTGTGGTGTTTGCTTGCTTGGGTGTGTTGTTCTCGAGTTTCCCATAGGTTGTGTGTCATTTGGGTGAGTTTGGGGACGAAATCGGGATGATTGGAATCGGGATTCGACGTTCGTGTTCGTGCAGTTCGCGTCTGCAGGTATGGCATCGATCGACACCGTTCGAGCATCGGTCAACACTGTTTGTGTCAGCATCGGGCGACACCTTTCAAGCATCGGTCGACACCATGGCTCCTAGCATCGATCGACACCAGTTCAAGCGTCGGTCGACACCAGTCTCAACCGAGACTTGTTTTCCTGGTTTGATGTATTGTTGTGTTTTGTTTGCTTGCTTAAACATGAGGGTCTCATATGCTTGTGTGTATAACCTAGTAGATGGGAGGACGGCCTCACTAAGTATTTATGATAATACTTACGCATCTCAATTGTTGTTTGTGGTGTGCAGGTAAAGGCAAAGTGTGATCATGGAATCAAAAGCGATGAGGAGGAGGATGTTCTAGAGGCTTGATTGATTGTGGTCTAGCTATTGTTAGGTTGCTAGAATTGAGTTGATAGAACGTTGTAGGATGTTGGAACCTTGTTATTTCATTGCTGGTTTTGGAATATTGCATTATTGGTTATTGGATTATTGTTGTTGGAAATCCTTATTGGTTTAATGGAATTGTTTTCTTTGGTTATCCGCTGTTGTTGATTGTTGCTAGGTGGATAGTGGGTATGAGACCACTAGTGAATTAATATTAAAAAAAAAACGGGAAGGGTTGTTTCAAACCCAAGGTGGCCTGAAATAGATCATTACATAGAAAGACATCGTCTTAGTAAAGAAGATAGACCTGATATATGTAGTCGAGTTTTCAAGATGAAACTTGATAGATTAATGGACCAAGTGAAAAAGGAAAAAACTTTCGGTATCGTTAATTCTGGTATGTATTATATTATTTTTATTATTATTTATATTAGTCTTTCGAAAAATGTAACTTAATAATGTTTAAATATAAATGTTTATTTGTTTTCAAAAATTTCAGCGATGTATACAATAGAATTTCAGAAGAGGGGTCTGCCTCATGCGCACATGATTCTGTTTTTACACCAAGACAATAAGATGCGTACAACAGACGACATTGATAAATTCATTAGCGCTGAAATTCCTGATAAAGAGGTGGATAAGTATTTATACGAAGTCGTTTCTGATGTGATGATCCATGGTCCGTGTGGTCCTATGAACAGAGATAATGTCTGCATGAATAATGGGCAATGCACCAAATTCTTCCCAAAACCATTCATGGATAATACTATTGTCGACGATGCTGGTTATCCAATATATAGACGACGTAACGATGGGAGAGTTGTGGAGAAAAGGGGTTTTCAATACGATAATAGTTATGTTATTCCCTATAATCGTGATTTATCACTCTGTTTTCGTGCTCATATAAATTTTAAGTGGTTTAACCAGACACGTTCAGTAAAGTATTTGTTCAAGTACATCACTAAAGGTCCGGACTATGTTAGAGCCAAAGTAGGAGAAGAAGATCAGGATAATGAAATTAAAAAGTTTTTCAATTGCAGGTAACAACTTGTTCAAATTGTCAAACATTCTCATATTTAATTATTTACAGTTTTAAAATATTTTAAGAAAGTGTGTCAAACTAATCCAAGCTTTTTTAGGTATGTATCTGCATATGAGGCTTCTTGGCGAATTTTTGCTTTCCCGATTTGTTATCGTACTACAGCCATAGAAAAACTCTCGTTTCATCTTTCAGGACAAGAATTGGCTATTTACAACGAGGATGATCCAATAGAAGATGTTTTGCACCGTACAACAAATAGAACTTCTAAATTTTTGGGCTGGATGGAATGCAACAAGATTTATCCCCAGGCCAGAAAACTCACGTATGCTGAATTTCCAACTAAATTTGTGTGGAATAGGAGAGAAAAACTTTGGAAGCCAAGGTTGGAGAAACGGAAAAGTTTTGCAATAGGCATAATTACGTATGTACCGCCTTCTGTAGGACAAGCCTATTACTTGCGAGTTTTGCTTAATAAAATTCCAGGACCAACAAGCTTTGACTATTTAAAAACAGTCAATGGTGTACTTTATAAGGATTTTTAAGAAGCTTGCTATGCTTTGGGATTACTGGATGACGATAAGGAGTACATTGCAGCTATAAATGAAGCAGGTGAATGGTGTTTTGGGGAATTTTTAAGGAAGTTATTTGCGATCCTTCTGCATACAAAGAGTTTAACTGTTCCTCTTGAAGTTTGGAATAAAACGAAAGACATCTTGTGTGAGGATATTTTGTTTAAAGAAAGGAGAAACAGGAACGATCCAGGTACTTCATAAACTTATTTTCGTTCATGAAAATATTTCATTTTCCGAAAGAAAACATTATAATAAAGTGTTTTAAATTTTCTGCGGTAGGTCTAATGTTGTCACGGACTCAGATAGAAATTATATGTTTAACTGAAATAGAACTTATGTTACAATCGAATAGGACGTCTCTTACGGCCTTCGAGAGAATGCCTAGACCAGATGATAGTATAATGAACACAGGAGTAAATAGGCTTATCGCAGATGAGAGAATATATAAGCCTCATAAACAACATGAATTGTACGATGAGTTGTTACCTATGCTAACTGATGAGCAGAGACGTGTTTATGAAGAAATTATTCACTCTGTCAATCACAACAAAAGTGGTATGTTTTTTGTCCATGGTTTTGGTGGTACTGGAAAAACTTTTATGTGGACTATTCTTGGTGCTGATATAAGGTCTAAAGGTAATATTGTTCTTAATGTTGCTTCAAGTGGTATAGCTGCTTTGCTTTTGGAAGGTGGTAGAGCAGCTCATTCAAGATTTCGTATTCCAATCAATCTTAATGAACATTCTGTGTGTTCGATAGATGCCGAATCTGATCTTGCTGATTTAATTAGAGAAGCAAAGCTCATAATATGGGACGAGGCTCCAATGATGAACAAGCTTTGTTACAAACTTTAGATAGGAGTTTGCGAGATATTATGAGGTGTGACCAGATTTTTGGAGGTAAAGTTGTTGTGTTAGGAGGTGATTTTAGACAGATTTTACCAGTTATTACGGAAGGAGGAAGGGTAGCGACAGTTTTAGCATCTATCAACTCATCTGTTCTTTGGAATAGTTGTAAAGTTCTTAAACTTACCGAAAATTTGAGACTTCGCAAAGCATGTAATAGTATGGATGCGGGTGCTCTTGCTACTTTTTCTAAGTGGCTTCTTGATATCGGGGATGGCAAAATTAATGAGTCAGATAGTGGGGATGTGGAGATAGAAATTCCGGATGATTTATTAATTAATACAAGTGGAAATCCTATTGAAGCAATAGTTAAAGAAATCTACGGAGAACAATTTACAAGGAGGACTGACCCAAAATTCTTTAGTGAAAGAGCTATTCTAAGTCCAAGAAATGACGATGTTGATAAGATAAATCAGTTTATGCTTACTAAGCTTCCAGGTATGCAAATTAAAAAGGATATAGAAATTTAATTTTTTGAAAATTTTCTAATATTCCAAACATATACGAAATTTAATTTTTAAATTTTGCAGGTGAGGAAAGACGATATCTTAGCTCTGATAGTATTGAAACGTCTGATACGAGCGGACTTGATGATATGATCTACACTCAGGAATTCCTAAACAGTATTCAAGTTTCTGGACTGCCAAGCCATGTTTTGACTTTGAGAATAGGAGCACCTNTGGAGAACAATTTACAAGGAGGACTGATCCAAAATTCTTCAGTGAAAGAGCTATTCTAAGTCCACGAAATGACGATGTTGATAAGATAAATCAGTTTATGCTTACTAAGCTTCCAGGTATGCAAATTAAATAGGATATAGAAATTTACTTTTTTTAAAAATTCTAATATTCAAAACATATACAAAATTTTAAATTTTTTTATTTACAGGTGAAGAGAGACGATATCTTAGCTCTGATAGTATTGAAAGGTCTGATACAAGCGGACGTGATGATATGATCTACACTCAGGAATTCCTAAAGAGTATTCAAGTTTCTGGACTGCCAAGCCATGTTTTGACGTTGAGAATTGGAGCACCTGTCATGTTGCTAAGGAATATAGATTCTAAGGGAGGTTTATGTAACGGTACGAGGCTAATTATTACTCAGATAGCCAATCATGTAATCGAAGCAAGGATCGTGAAAGGAAAAAAGGTTGGTGATCGAGTACTTATCCCTAGGATGTATGTTAGTCCACCTGATGCAAAGTTTCCCTTTCGTATGAGGCGACGACAGTTTCCTATTACCGTGGCGTTTGCAATTACTATAAACAAGAGTCAGGGTCAGACGCTAGAACATGTTGGATTGTTTCTTCCGAAACCTGTTTTCACACATGGACAGCTTTATGTTGCCTTCTCTCGAGTCACAACCAGAAAAGGATTGAAGGTGTTAATTACAAATAAAGATGGGAAATGCCAAAATAAAACACTTAATGTTGTTTTCAAAGAGGATTTTAAGACTGTTTAATTATTATGTTTGTAATTGAAAAATTGTTTTGGATTTTTAAATCTAAATTTATTTTCTATAATTAAATAAACAAATTTTTATGATCTTTAAAATACAATGCGTGTCATAATACTCATTACAATTTGTTGTAATATATCTAAAATGGTAATATTGCTATGTAATTAGATATAATATATATTTATGTAATGGTAAATATAACTGTTGACTGTATCATAAAGTCTAAATATTAACTATTAAATCTCAAACAAAATTAACTTATAATCTTGCATCATATCTATTAACAACCATTGATGAAGGAAAAACCATGGCTTAAACCGACGTTGATGAAGGAAGGAGGTGAAGGACCCAAGAATACTCAAGGTACAGCCCTATCAAGCGACTACTATTGATGAAGGAAAAACCATGGTTTAGAAGGTATCCCACAATGGGTGATGATATTGATTTATTGTAATTTTGAGCGTTAATCAATAAAGATCTCTTTGCGTTCATTCCGTAGAACTGTTCACATACGAATCGGTTAAAATTTGCCCAAACAATTGGCGCTAGAAGGAGGGACAGTTTTAACTACGTGAGTATGAATGACAGGAGATGGTTTAACGACGGTATCAGCTCATATGTTCTCAAAGATAGCTGATAAACTCAAGGATCTAATACGATGATGGAGAATCTAATGATCGGGGGCATAAGCACTCAACTACAAACGAGTAGTTCTAGAAAAGTCCAAAACCCTAAAAAGAAATCAACTACGACAAGACAATGACATTCACAAGAATACGATGTGGAGGAACAAATCTCACAGGCCAAGGGCCAAGGTTCTATATGTTTATAGCAACTCACCTCCACCAACTATTAGGAAATTCTTGTGGATCAACATCGATCCAAGTTGGGGTTTAAAAAAAAAAAAAGAAAAAGTAACTCATGACTCGGGGAGTTCAAAGAGACTTTTCCTTGAAGGATCGGATCTGAAACCTGAAACCGGCACCATGAAAAGTTTTAGCTACTTGAGTATGAACGATGGGAGAGGTAATATCTGACGGGATGAGTTGATATAAGATCGAAGATAAGCTAATGAAATCATGGATCTACTATGATTATGGAGAATCTAATGATTGGGGACAGAGCTACAAACGCGTAAAGGTATAAGATCACAAGCACATGTCGTTTAAAGCAAACTACATAAGATAATTGCGGAAGATCATTATTGACATATAAAAAACCAACCATCGCACCGGAGCGGCGGAGCCTAATCGCTGGAATGTTATACAAGAAGAAAATTCACGTTGGAGTTTCATAACAACTGGCCTGATTCAATAACGAAACCTACCTGTCGAGCAACGTACGATAATAATTATGCACAAGGACGAAGTCAGCTACTACAGCTACTAAGGAAATTTTTTTGAAGAACAAAAATCACCAAAAGAAGATAAGTAGTACTTTTATTACGTGTGATGGTTAATTTTCATTAAAATATGTTTTGATTTTTATCAAACGAAAACACGTATCAAGTTAATGACTATTTGATGCAGCTTCATATATTCTTACAATCGTAAGCAACAATGGTTTAGCAATAATGCAACTATGCAAGCATTGCAAAACAACACGAAGTCACGAGAGAAGCTGTATTCTAAAAACTGATGCAGAGTCTCGTATAGTAGAGCAATGTTCTCTTACTAGAACAGTGACCACGGTCACTCCAACACTCAAGTAGTCATTATATATGGACTGCTGTTGAAGATATTAGGAAAGAGTCCAACATCCACGCACATAACAAGACTAGTCTTTCCGTGGAGATCAAAGTGAAGCTTGTTCTGCATCAGCAAAAGAGGATAAAAGAAAAGAAAAAAAATCACTTCGGCTCGGAAGCTTCAACGCAAACACGGCCAATATGGCACAAATCAAGATAAGTTTTCTGATAACCATTTATAAATTCTCTTCTTAAGTATCATGGTTGTTATAAATCTAGGATTTATATCCTTTCTTTGTGCTCCATGAGATAAGTAGATAAGTCAAGCCCTTGTCACTAATAAGTAACTAGTTGCTTAGCTATATGTATATACCTATAAAAACTATATATTAAGAACTAAGCATGCATGCACATTGGAAATATATTGGTGTATTGTAGAAGAATTTGATAAAAAAGTAAGTTCTTAAGCACAAGGGATCCGTAAGATCACATAAGGTTTAGCAATAAGCATCTACAATAAATAAATATAGATGTGTCTCTAAGGTAGCAGAAGCTACGTGCTCATCTAAATTAGTCTAGAAGACTACGTTCATCTACGGTAAAGGCTAAGTGCCTTGTAACAAAGGTCTAACTAGCTCGAGTAACTTGAAGCAATATGCTTGTCTCTTAAGTTACTTGGAAAAGATCTGGCTAAAACAATGTAGCTATACCGCAATTACTAACAAGAAATAAAACACAACTTGTCTTTAAGAGAAGTGGCGACTGTCACTGAGAATAAGGATAATTTGACTACAATCGCTACACAAAAAGCTGTGGCTACAGTTGCGTAAAGGATAAGTTGGCTACAGTCACATATTTTGAGAGAAAGTGACAATAATCAGTAGGAAAATAATCTCCCAAGGAAGGATGATGACTATGTTCACTGACCAAAGAAAATCAACGACTAAGGTCATTACAGAAAGGAAAAAGAGGCTTTGCCACCTAGCAAATAGAAGTGACTATGGTCGCTTAATATACACTTAATAGCGAGATGTCGCTGGAATTATGACGACATTCAACTACTGAACAAAATCAAAAGGCACTGCCTCAAAAGAAAAGAAAAAAGTTGTGACAACAATCACTACTGAACAAAGTAAAGGGAAGGCCTTAGCCTGCAGACCATGGCCAATGCCATCCGAATAAAAGGCAGCACCACTTACAAGCGTGACAAGCAGCGACTTTGGTTGATGCTGTTGGTATAGATGACTGCGATGAATATCATTGCCAGACTAAAATCACGGACTTAGTGGAAATAAAGTAACTACGGTTGCTAAAAACTAAACAAAGGTGCAAAGCCTCCTAAAACATAAGAAGCATAGAATGCTCACTATTAAAATTGGAGGCAATGTCTCCGACAATAGAAAGTGACGATAGTCACTAAAAATAAAACATAAGCTAAGAGGCAAAGTCTCTTCAGATACAATGAGCATATAATGCTCATAAAAAATAAATAATTAAACTAGGGGGCAATGCCTCCAAACAAGGAAAAAGTGATGATGATCACTTAACACAAAAGCTGAGGCAAAGCCTCGTAAGATATAAGACGCATTGAATGCTCATTATATAAAGAAATCAGAGGCGATGTCTCCCAACAAAGATAAGTGACGAGGAAGCATGCTCTGATAAACTGGAAGGTGCTTACCCATTGAGGAAGTACCTAAATCAAGTGGCCACAATGCCCACTAATAAACAAATCATTGGCAAAGCCATAACGTACAACGACCACTGATGTGATCACGGGATCGGTCCTTCGGCCAAGAACACTCACAGCCCTCGGATGCTACCCGGCCACCACTCGGACGCCTCTCAAACTCTCGGACAACTTGCACTGGTGACCAGGAGCTAGCGTAGGCGACCAACGAGGCATCACTCACCCCCCCAGGATCATCAAGGCGGAGCAAGACGAGTCACCAATGGACATTTCAACCCAAGCTCACCCCCCCCATGGCTAATGGCTAGCATCACCAATGAAGAGCCTTGAGTCTTGACCAGCTTTGGGAAGCTTGATTCGCGTGTCTTCACCATCACACTAGTGTGAAGACACCCCTAAGCCATTAGAAGGAGCTGTACTCTTTTTCCTACTTTGGGTTTGTCCCAATGGGTTTACCAAAGAGGTTTTAACGAGGCAGCGACTCTAGTGCATCTCCACTTCGTTCCCACTTGGCTCGTGATCTTGAAACA
>NC_025693.1:16568697-16571007 GCF_000633955.1 Camelina sativa
CGATTTCCGCATCGTCCGTACCGAGACCTAGACTGCTCGACCGAAGCCGAGACCAAAGGCCGGATCTCTCGATCCGCTCGTTCGTTTCAGCTCATCTCTCGCATCCACCGTTTGTTTCTTTACTGGATTCAAATCTCCGAGCCTTGTCCGAGGAAAGCCTCATCTAAATTCCTCGGCTCGAGAGAGTTTCGTTCCGTCCGTCCGCAGCGACCGTCCGTCCGTGCGACTCGGTAGACGACCGCGTCCGGCGGTCACATCAGNCAATACTGATCAAGCATGGATTTTGACGGAAACGATTCCGAGTTGGGATCATGGTACGATGAAGATCATGACTTTGGTCCGGAGCAAGAGGTCACCGAGGACGAGCCATGGAACGACGAACACACTGGTACCGATCCGGAGCCAGCGACTACCGAGAACGCGTCTTGGTACCAAGAGGACTTTGAAGAAGGCTCGGAACTAGAGGAACACGAGCATGGATCACCAGACTGCTATTGGCCGTCTATGTCTCGAGCTACGCGCTATAACAAGCCAAGGTCAAACCGCTATGATGACTCCGACAATGATGACCTGGATTCTTACTATACGTCGTCCGCATATCATCGAGAGCCGCGGAAGGAATACTCGAGTTGCACCCGAGCAATCCCGACCTTTCCATCGTACGCATCGACGAGCAAGACAAGCGCCTACCACACTCGGAACCAAAGTCTTCCGAGCTGGACACCACGCGCAACACCGGGCCACAAGTCAAGCCGCGGTCAAGACAAAGCCAAGGCGAGCAATGTGGAATCACGGACTAAGTTGAGGGAGCAAGCCTCAAGGGAGCCGAAACAATCTCTCGGAGCACCAAGTTTCACGGATGAGTTGACCGGTATTCAAGCTCAACTCCGACACCTTGGAGAATTGTTGGACCAAGTCGAGTCATCTTACACGCAAGGAGAGTCATTGCGGCACCAACACTCAGCCCTTGTGCCTTCATCAACACCGGACCCGCGAGTTCCTTACCGGCTAGAACAAGGCGTTTTGACGCGGAGCTGGCCAAACACCGACTTGATCGAGGACGCTGCACCAACGGTGCAAGCTCACTGGGAGCTGAATTCAGGACTAGAATTCGATCATCAAATCGGTTCTAAGGGAGTTATTGGTCCGGGAGGGATCATAGAGAAGCCAGCCGAGCCTCCAGACCAACAAGTTCATACACTCGGAGGTACAAGTTCGACGTCTCAGGAGGTTCACGATCAGTTCCTTACCGTTCCTGATCAAAACCGAGCCGACACTCAGTCGCAATGCTCGGATCATTGCACTGTGCGCGAGTCCTCACCCGATACGCGTACCAAGGCATTAGGCGAAGTCAATGAAGAGTCTTCCTACGCGACCAACTTCTTATCCGGAGTTTGCTCAGTAATGGGGAGTTTCAAGCAAGCTAGGCCACCGGAGATGGCCATTGATGGATCTTTTCACTCGGTATTGTTCATGACTACTTCAAGTAGTAAGCTCCAGCTGGGAGTCGCCTATACCGAGCCATCCTTCTCCACTCTTAGCGCCAAGGCCGTTACCGCACATGGTCCTATGGCGACGTGTTCATTCAACTTTGGTGCGGATCAAACCTTTGTTTGGCATCCAGGAGAGTCTCAGCAAGCAACCACGGTTCATGAAGGGATCGCAGCGCTCAATGCCACTGGCTTTACCGGGGAAGTCTTATCCTTTTCCCTCAAGGTCTTACTGTTTCCTTTTGATCCCGGTAAATTAACCGCCGTTGAACTTTTGATGCTGCTGATTTTTGGGTTTTTCCTTGTTAATCCAGGTAATGAGCACAGTTTTGAGGACAAAACTTCTACAAGAGGGAGGGAATGATGTGATCACGGGATCGGTCCTTCGGCCAAGAACACTCACAGCCCTCGGACGCCACCCGGCCACCACTCGGACGCCTCTCAAACTCTCAGACAACCTGCACTGGTGACCAGGAGCTAGCATAGGCGACCAACGAGGCATCACTCACCCCCCCCAGGATCATCAAGGCGGAGCAAGACGGGTCACCAATGGACATTTCAACCCAAGCTCACCCCCCCCCAATGGCTCATGGCTAGCATCACCAATGAAGAGCCTTGAGTCTTGACCAGCTTTGGGAAGCTTGATTCGCGTGTCTTCACCATCACACTAGTGTGAAGACACCCCTAAGCCATTAGAAGGAGCTGTACTCTATTTCCTACTTTGGGTTTGTCCCAATGGGTTTACCAAAGAGGTTTTAACGAGGCAGCGACTCTAGTGCATCTCCACTTCGTTCCCACTTGGCTCGTGATCTTGAAACAC
>NC_025693.1:16571129-16581981 GCF_000633955.1 Camelina sativa
ATGATGTGATCACGGGATCGACCACTCGGCCGTGAACACTCGATTCTCTCGGACGTCTCTCAACCACCTCTCGGACAACACTTGGACGCCTCTCGGACACTTATCGACAACTTGGAACCGGCCTTCCTAGTGATGCGCGGTACCAACTAGTTTCCAAGGATCATCAAGGAGGAGCAAGTAAAGTCATCTAATGGGCTTTGCAATCCAAGCTTCAACCCTCACACCAATGGCTCATGGCTAGCATCACCACTTAAGAGCCTTGAGTTGCGACCAGCTTTGGGAAGCTTAGTTCGCGAGTCTTCACCATCGCGCAAGCGTGAAGACGCCCCTAAGTCATTAGAAGGAGCTGTACTCTTTTCCCTACTTTGGGTTTGTCCCAATGGGTTTACCAAAGAGGTTTTAACGAGGCAGCGAACTCTAGTGCATCTCCACTTCGTTCCCGCTTGGCTCATGACTTGGAAACAATCATTGACAAGTTTAGGAGCCAAGGAAGTGAAGATCCTATCACCGCGTCCAGCCAATGACGTGGCTTTTCTATCTCTCTCCCTTCCCTTCCTTTGAATTTCTTCTTGAACCTTCTATGACCGTTGGATTGGTCTTTCCTTTGTTTTACTTTTGCTTTTGCTTTATGGCCAAGTGTAAGGATGAGATCCTGGCCGCGTGTCTAGGGTTTTAGAGTCTCCCATTTGTAAGCCTTCCTATATAAAGGCCTAAACCCTCATTGTAAAAGGCAGACTTGAAGTATTGAATTAAATTTCACAAGAGAGAATCTTGTTCTTGTCTCACCTCTCTCCTTAGTCCAAGTCCGGGACTTGACTACCGAGAAACCCTAGCCGATCTCGAACCGGGTTCGACATCGACTAGTTGACCGTATCACGGGCCGAGCCATCTCCCGTGTGTCGTCGCATCAAACCACCTTCGCGTCCCTCTCTACCGTATCACGTCCGGTTCCTACCGCTCGTTGTACTTTCGCTTCCACTCCACCTTCCTTATCGCATCACCGAGAATCCTTACCGCATCACCAAGGATTCTTACCGCCGCGTTGCCGAGAGCCGTTCCCGCAGTTTACCTTCAATCTCCGGGAACCGATTTCCGCATCGTCCGTACCGAGACCGAGACTGCTCGACCGAAGCCGAGACCAAAGGCCGGATCTCTCGATCCGCTCGTTCGTTTCAGCTCATCTCTCGCATCCACCGTTTGTTTCTTTACTGGATTCAAATCTCCGAGCCTTGTCCGAGGAAAGCCTCATCTAAATTCCTCGGCTCGAGAGAGTTTCGTTCCGTCCGTCCGCAGCGACCGTCCGTCCGTGCGACTCGGTAGACGACCGCGTCCGGCGGTCACATCAGNTTCACATCAACCACGATCAATATGTTTCAATTAAGAGGGACACCTCATAATAAAAAGCACCAGACAATGGTCGCATCAAAAATAGAAGGGAGAATCCTCATTATAGAATACACCAGAAATTAGTTGCGTCAGACATAAAGGGGACAATCCTAGCTAGTTATGAAAAGCATAAGTAATTGTTGCTTTAAAATGCCAGGGAGCTATAAAAAAAAAAAAAGCAGGGACCAATACCTCGTCAACTGATGTAATGGTAAATTTCCAACTTTATCAATTTATAAGAGGCAAAAGCGAACTTCAAAAGTATATGATGTGAAAATATCATTACAAAAGAAAATCAGAGGCAATGCATCCCAACATATGAAGTGATTATGGTTACGCAAAACCTCCTGGTTAAGAAACAAGAAGCATTAACTGCTCATTACAAAAATTATGAGGCATGACCTCCATAATTTAGAGGCACACCTCATTGTGAAAAACACAAATGATGGTTAATTAAAAAATTCTAGGGGCACGCCTCATTATGAGTACCAACAATGGTTCTGGCAAAAACCATAAGCAAATATCTGCTCGTCATCAGTTAATGAGAAAGACCATACATAAAGTTTTATTACACTAGGGGCATGATCTCCTTGAAACAGACTCGAATGCCACTTCAAAAGGATGACAATGTCAAGGTTATGGTAATTGCAATGAAGCGTATGTCGCGAGAATAACATGCAACAATAGTTGCGGTGAAGCAAATGACCCAAAAATATAGGGGCAGTGGCCTCAAGAAAAAGATTATTGGCTACAGTTTCTAACCAACAAAACCAGTGGTTATAGACATTACAAACTAGGAAAAATGCAGCAGTTGCGACTGTTACAAAATTGAAACACCTTCTGAGAAAGAGAAGCTTGACGATCACCATAGTAGATTGTCTAGTTAGAGTTATTCCCTGCTAATGGCTACATAAAGCAATTCGTGAAAAATCGAACATGTGGAGATGAAAACTGAACAAGTCGATGTCTCATGTCAAGAGGAAAAACAACTTTTAAGAGATAAAAATAGCCAATAGCGTCGCAAACGTGTTGAGAAAGGGAAATCCTAACGTCGACAAAACAAAGCTGCCACAAAGAAGATTGTTGTGTGGAAACATATGTAGTTTCGGTTCGAAAAAATGCGACCACCAAGGACAAGTACGAAGGTCTAAAATAAATCAATCTCACATAAAAAAGAGAAGGTTGAAGGCTCTAAATTTACATAATTGGGCACATGCAAGACGAAAAGTCAACAACGGATTAGCTATGGTTCGTGTGTTCACAAAGACAAGATAAGTAATGGGAGAACAACTCCCCAAACACACAAATAGAAGCGGTTGCCTCAACGACAAGTAAACTATATTTTTCTAGATTAAGCAGCCAACTTCATATAGGTTTGATGTCGTTGCAGTATGTGGATTCTTCATCTGAAATATCGACTAAAGAAATCCACAAAAACTCACTGGACAAAAATAGATGACTATTAATAATTATCTGTGACGGCGTACCCCGTATGCGGAGAGTCACACAAACAAGATGTATACAACTTCAAAAAGACATCAAAGGGAATACTATGGCGAGGAAGACAATAAATGGAAGATCAATAACATCTACAGAAGCCACGTGAAGCCAAGTGATATCGACTAGTCAAAGCTTGTGCAAATTAGTTTGGTTCATTGAGAAAAAGATTTCTAAAAGTAAACGTTACACAAAAGAAGCTAAGAAAATATCTTTAATTTGTGGATGGGGCAAAATCATTATCAAGTCGATGAGAGACTTAAGGTACACGAGTGACAACAATTTTCAGCTCCAAAAGCTGGACACATGACACCAAATGTGTCCGCTCCATGCCAACGTCGGGGAAAAAATACAAAAAAGTAAGACAATGTGCGAACTACAAAAGAAGGTTGACGGTTATGTTACTTATTGCCACGCTGCAAAACAAGACATAACGGTATGTCAACTCACACAGTGCTCTTCTCCAACGCAAAAGGGTGGCTAGAATGAGCAATCAATGAAAACCTGCCTCATGTCGAAATGACACCATTTAGAAATAACGATAGATTCAAGCATATCTAATAGACATGCTACTCTCCAAATTCTAAATTAGAAAATGAAGAGTAGAGGGCAAACTGTTAGGAAAAATAAATTCATTCTCGGTTATATCCCAGTTAGGTAAGCTTAAACCGATGTTAGTCATTTTAATAGATGGTCTATTATATTGATAAGACCGTATATCATATTGATAAGTCTTATATTATATTGATAAGATTATATATCATGTGGAAGGTCGTATATATTATGGATATTCAATACGAGGACATAAATAAGTTATATTTTCAATATATAATCCTTGTATGACCGACCTATATTGAAGTCTAACCCATGAGGTTGCAACCGACGAGACTAAGCCCAACCCAGCTAGAAATAGGGTTAGTGGCAGCTATAAAGAAAGAGTCCCTAAAGCGTGAAAGGGTGGAGGTGAAGAACCCAAGAATACTCAAGGTACAGCCCTATCAAGCGACTACTATTGATGAAGGAAAAACCATGGCTTCGAAGGTATCCCACAATGGGTGATGATATTGATTTATTGTAATTTTGAGCGTTAATCAATAAAGATCTCTTTGCGTTCATTCCGTAGAACTGTTCACATACGAATCGGTTAAAATTTGCCCAAACAGTAAATATAACTGTTGACTGTATCATAAAGTCTAAATATTAACTATTAAATCTCAAACAAATTTAACTTATAATATTGCATCATATCTATTAAAAACAAATTCTGTCTTTCATCTGTTATCATAATTTAAATAATAATATCTAATAGTGAAAAAGGTGAAACGCTAAACGTTAAGACGCAACATTTAATGGTGACTGTTTGTATTCTTGCAATTCCGAAATCCCATTTTCGTCTCCGACAATAGAGAATAAACAGAAAAACCCTAATTTGATAGAATCATGAGTATCGATTATATTTCTAATCTTCATCAGGGATGAAAGGACCGACCTTTTTTTTTAATGAAAAATAATAAATAATAATATACATAAATAAACTACAACTAGTGGTCTCATACTCACCACCTAATCACAATCACAATCAACAGCGGAATACGAATCCCAATAACAATATCCAACAATATCCAATAATAAAACCAATACTATAGCAAAAGAAATATCCAATAACAAGATAACCAATAATCCAATAACCAATCATCAGAAAACATGAAACCAGCAACCTAACAATGTTTCTGATGACTCAACTCTAGCAACCTAACAATGCCAGACAACATCCAATCGAGTCCCTAGAACATCCTCCTCTTCATCGCCTTGATTCCACGATAACACTTTGTCTTTACCTGAACCACAAACACATATTGAGATGCATGAGTATTTGATAAACACTCAGTGAGGCAATTCTCCCATCTACTGGGCTATACACACAAGAAACAATGATTCCAATGTTCCAAAACAAACAACAAACAAACCAACCAAACCAGGAAACCAAACATCGTCTCGCTGGAAGGGAGGTGTCGACCGACACCAGCCTAGTGTCGACCGACACTGGCCTTGGTGTAGACCAAAACTACCCCACAGTGTCGATCGATGCCCAATTTGCTGGTGTCGACCGACACCAAGTGGTGTCGATCGACACTCCTTCTGCAACTGCGATCCGCACGAAGTCGAGAGTCGAATCTCGCTCCCAAATCTCCTCCAAATCGTCCAAAACTCGAAACCCAAGCCTTATACATCTGTAGGAACCTGTATCAACCAATCCTAGCAAGAAAAACACACAAACAAGCAACAAACAAGCAAGAACAAGGAAATCAAAGGCTTAGATTAGCCATGGTCATGCACTCACCTCTCTGCAGAAAGATTCTGACCAATAAGAACGAATTCCCTCACTCTTAGCAAGCTTCTAGCACTTTCCCAGCCTTAGATCTCCCAAGAACAGCAAGGAATCTCACCATTCTCTCTCAAAACTCAAGAACAATGTTTTCTCTATTTTCTTCTCAAAAATAAACAAACGGCGACAAACACCACTTCCAAAATCCTTCTGTTTGACAATTCCTTTAAATATCTCGGTTTAGTGGTTTTCCTTAAACTAAACCGACCAAAATCGATAATTAAATCAATTTGATCAAACCGGAAAACAATGGTGTCGACCGACACCCCCTTGGTGTCGATCGACACCCTCACCCAAAACGTACAAATTGGTTTGCGGGTGTTACAATTCTCCCCCACCAATCTAGATTCATCCTCGAATCTCGAACAACCATCAGCCAAGGACTCCCGTGCCACCGTCTCCCCGGCCTGCACTCCTCTGACCGATCTACAGAAGGTTACCTCTAGGCGATAGACTCACGCTCAAGGCGTCATTTGCTCTCGACTTTTGGACTTTCCTTTACCCATAGGCCTAAACCTTGAGTTTTTGTTGGCTCCTCATCAGACCTAAGTCTGCATGCAATAATTTGGCTCCTCATCGGGCCTAAACCCGCATGCCATAATATATAAGGAAAATCCAACTCGTCTCTCGGGTTGCCACCCTACAGCGCGCCCCCGGATCATCATCCGAAGTCGATATACCAACCATATTCCCAAGCCACAAAGTCTCTGAATATGGCAGTACTAGGAGAACCTAAGTCCTCCAAGAGCCGCGAGCAAACAATTTTGAATACGTCTGAGTCCTATCCCTATCTAGGTTTCCTTCCCGTGGCTCGCGTAAAGCATCTCAATGTCCTACCAATCACATATCCCCTCACTGGAATACCTCATGACCTCACACGGATCATCTCACTGCCATAAGGCCAAACAAATGTCCTAAACAGGACCGTCACAAAGATCAAACAAAAGTCCTAAACAGGACCGTCACAAAGACCAAACAAATATCCTAAACAGGACNCACCGTCTCCCCGGCCTGCACTCCTCTGACCGATCTACAGAAGGTTACCTCTAGGCGATAGACTCACGCTCAAGGCGTCATTTGCTCTCGACTTTTGGACTTTCCTTTACCCATAGGCCTAAACCTTGAGTTTTTGTTGGCTCCTCATCAGACCTAAGTCTGCATGCAATAATTTGGCTCCTCATCGGGCCTAAACCCGCATGCCATAATATATAAGGAAAATCCAACTCGTCTCTCGGGTTGCCACCCTACAGCGCGCCCCCGGATCATCATCCGAAGTCGATATACCAACCATATTCCCAAGCCACAAAGTCTCTGAATATGGCAGTACTAGGAGAACCTAAGTCCTCCAAGAGCCGCGAGCAAACAATTTTGAATACGTCTGAGTCCTATCCCTATCTAGGTTTCCTTCCCGTGGCTCGCGTAAAGCATCTCAATGTCCTACCAATCACATATCCCCTCACTGGAATACCTCATGACCTCACACGGATCATCTCACTGCCATAAGGCCAAACAAATGTCCTAAACAGGACCGTCACAAAGACCATCTGTCCCAAAGGACCGTCACAAAGACCATCTGTCCAGAAGGACCGTCACAAAGACAATCTGTCCCGAAGGACCGTCACAAAGACCATCTGTCCCGAAGGACCGTCACAAAGACCATCTGTCCTGAAGAACCGTCACAAAGACCATCTATCCCAAAGGACCGTCACAAAGACCATCTGTCCCGAAGGACCGTCACAAAGACCATCTATCCCGAAGGACCGTCACAAAGACCACACAATGTCTAAAAAGTCCGCCACTAAGGCCACACAAGCTCCTCCAAGGCTCTCCACCGCAAAAATGGACAAATTCTACCTCCCGTAAAAATTTCCATATTTAACACTTTCCATTTTTGGAAGCTTTCCACTTTTGGAAACTTCTATTTCAGGAAACTTTCCTCCAAAAACCCCGCCTCACGGAAACTTTGTACCCGAGCACCACCTCATCTTGTTACTGAGTCGCNACGGGCACACTGACTCAAAAGTCCGTCACTAAGGCCACACAAGCCCCTTTAAGGCTCTCCACCGCTAAAAATGGACAAATTCCAACTCCCGAAAAACTTTCCATATTTAGCACTTTCTATTTTTGGAAATTTCTATTTCAGGAAACTTTCCTCCAAAACCTCGCTCACGGAAACTTTGTACCCCGAGCACCACCTCATCTTGTTACTGAGTCGCACAACCAACCTCCCCAAGCGACCGAGTAAACAAGAGAGATGGGCTGGAATACTCCATTCCCGCTCCAGCCATGGATTACAGATAGGACCAGGCTAAACAAGCTCAAGTCGCGGCTTGCTTCTCATACCACTTCTTGAATCTTGCCTTCATTTTCGCCTCAGGCTCCCAAGTCTGCTCCTCAACACCATCACAGTCCCAAAGGACTCTCATCAAAGGAATCTTCTTCTTTCGAAGTTCCTTGATCCTCCTCCCGAGAACCCTCACTGGTCTCGCCTCCAAAGTCATGTTAGGCTGAAGATCCTCAGGAATCTTAGCCAACACCCGCTCTCCCTCATGGAGACACTTCCGCAACATAGACACATGGAAAACCTTATGGAACGCACGCATAACCTCAGGCAACTCCAGTCTATATGCCCATGGTCCAACTCGCTCAATCACTCTGAACGGACCCATATACCTCGGACTCAACTTAGTCTCTGACAATGACCTGTTCGGACCGCGCAACATGGCCATCTTGAGGTACACTCGGTCTCCTACCTGAAACTCAAGATCTCTCCTCCTCCAATCAGCATAACTCCTCTGCCTATCCTGAGCCTCCTTCATGTTCATCTTGAGAACCCGAATCTTCTCTGAGGTCTCCTGAACAAAACTAGCACCAAACATGCTCCTCTCCCCCACCTGAGTCCAGCATAATGGTGTACGACATGGTCTCCCATACAAAGCCTCATAAGGAGCCATCTTAATACTCGCCTGATAACTATTGTTGTAAGCAAACTCTACCAGGTTCAGGTGATCTGTCCAATGGCCACCCCAATCCAACACACACATCCTCAGCAAATCCTCCAGCGTCTAAATCGTCCTCTCAGACTGTCCATCTGTCTGGGTATGATAAGCTGTACTCATATGCACCTTAGTGCCCATCTCTGCCTAAAATGCCCTCCAGAACACTGAAGTGAACTTAGAATCCCTATCAGACACAATGCTCGCTAGCACCCCATGCAACCTGACTATCTCTCTCACATACTTCTTAGCCAAGACCGTTGCTCCATCAGTCTTCTTAATGGCCAAAAAATGTGCTGACTTAGTCAACCGGTCCACAATGACCCAAATAGCATCAAAGGTCCGTGACACTGGCAATCTTACCACAAATTCCATGGTGATCATATCCTACTTCCACTCAGGAATGGGTAAAATCTTCAGTAAACCGCCAGGAACCTGATGCTAAGCCTTCACTAGCTGACACGCATCGCACCTCGCAACCAAACTAGCTACATCCTTCTTCATCCCGACCCAGTGATAGTACCTCTTGAGATCACGGTACATCTTAGTCGCTCATGGATGAATATAAAACTTGCTCGCATGAGCCTCTCTCAGGATATCCTGCCTCAACTCCTCATCCTTGGGCACACAAACCCGACCGTGCACCAAGATAGTTTCATTATCTGAGACCTGATACTATGAATCAACATCCTTTGAGGCATTCACCAGCCCCAAATCCTTCTCCTGAACCAACCACACCCTATTCAGCAGGTGTGCTCTATCAACCGCCTCCAAACCCAACGGTTCCTGAGACACAGCACATAATCTCAAAGCACTGATCTCTCCTACCAGAGACTCCAACTCCTGCTCAGGCAAAGCCAACACTGGTGTAGTAGTCAACATCTCCTTCAGGCTTGCAAAACCCTCCACTCACTCCTGTGACCAAACAAAAGGAACATCCTTCCCTATCAACTTAGTCATCAGACGTGCCTTGCTTACAAAACCCTGCACAACTCTCCTGTAATAACCTGCCAATCCAAGAAAGCTCATGATCTATGTGGCATTCTACGGTCTAGGCCAATCTTTGATAGCCTGAATCTTCTCCGGATCTACAGAAACTCTCTCAGTAGAAACAATGTGACCCAGAAATCCATCTCCCGCTGCTAGAAACTACACTTGCTCAACTTAGCAAACAACTTCTGCTCCCGCAGCTTTCCAGAACTGCCCTCAAATGCACTGCATGCTCCTCTGGACTCTTAGAATAGACCAGGATGTCGTCGATGAAGATGATGACAGACACGTCCAGAAACTCCTGAAATATATTATTCATCAACCTCATAAACGCTGTTGGCGTGTTAGTCAACCCATAAAGGCATCTCCACGATCTCATAAACCCACACCTCAATCTTTCTACTTGACAACCACACCGACGCACCCACAGTGAAGTGATAGAGACGAATGAATCCCCTGCTCAGTAGATCCTCTAGCTGCATCTCCAACTCTACTAAACAAATAATCAAGTATGCCGACATCAACTCACCACCACCTGAATATCAACCTTCTTGTTCGTCCAAGAATCTCTTATAACTTGTCTCTTAGGGAAACTTCCACAAGATAGCTTATTCTAGAGATGGATTTTCCACTGGGCAATCCTTCACAGGAAATCATCAATACGAGCGTAATAAAACAAACAAGTACCATACGTTCGCATATTATGATTCTCATCGTCAGATGCTTTGCAAGCCGCCAACTCAACCCACTTGACTTGTTTTCCCCCAGCAAGCTTACCAAAACTTTGAACCTCGCAATCCCTGTCCATCTCCAATGAACTTCATCCACCATCGTCGCAACGATTAATTTATCCTGCCATGAAGGCTTCTCTTAAAATCTTATGTACCTGGCAACCATGCCCTTGCCGGCTCATACCTTCTGCAGCTCTCCTTCCCGGGACTTCAGCACCACCGGCCACCCAATCCCAGCACATCAGCCACATATTCATGACCGTACCGGTCATAAAAACCCTAGCCCACCGGCCAACACAACTAAAATCCAAGATTAAACCACCATCAATTCTCGAGGTCTACATCCCGTCATTATGTTTATACTCACGTCCTAGGCATTGCTTGCTCCCAACTCCTCCACCCTTAGGTCGCAACCTTCGAGCCATACCGATTGCACTCTTAGACCACCATCTTCGAGTTATACCGTCTAACTCCTAGACCACAATCCTCGAGATCTTGGTATCAGGGGAACTACTCATCCCCTCAGGGGAACATCATCCCCTCTGCCACTCTCGGAGCCCTCAGCCCCTCGAGCTATTGGTATTCAGGGGAATCACCATCCCCTCAGGAGCAACAATCCTTAACGACTATAAACATCTCCCGACCAAAAGTATCTCTTGTGGTCCGAGTATAACATTGCAATGTTACGCCTGCCCACTCAACTTCTAATATCCAACTGGATTAACCACCAAGCTGCAAAAATATCTGCTCCAACTGCATATATCCACCTATCCGCCTCTCTAGGCTCGATACCTCTTGAGAATAATCTCATACCGGTCATCTACAACTGCTCATCCTCTTAACATAAGATGGAAACTCCTCAACAT
>NC_025693.1:16582773-16599430 GCF_000633955.1 Camelina sativa
CGCTTGCGACCCTCTGACGTACCTCCTCGTGGAACTCTGGACTACCCACTATCTGGCCTCGGGTCCCGGCCGACCATGACCACGACCACGTCCCCGTCCACGACCATCAACTCAAACACCTTTAACCACTGCACTTCCAAGAACAGAGGCTAACAAGCAATCTTAACATAACAAAAAAAACATAAACTCACCGTGGAATCACACTGTAGGCTGGAAGAGGATGTTCTAGGACTTCATGTCACACACAATTGACTAACTCACATAATCAATCAAAGCAGGCAAATCCTAAACATCTACAGTATATAGCCTAGTGAACCCAAACCTAGAACCGTAAGGGCTCTCATACCAAAATGAAAGGACCGACCTTTTTTTATTTTAATAATAAATAATAAATAATAATATAAATAAATAAACTACAACTAGTGGTCCCATATCCACTAGCCACCTAACCACATTCACAATCAACAGCGGAATAGCAATACCAATAACAATATCCAATAATATCCAATAATAAAACCAATACTATAGCATAAGCAATATCCAATAACAAGATAACCAATAATCCAATAACCAATCATCAGCAAAAATGAAACCAGCAACCTAACAATGTTTCTAATGACTAAACTCTAGCAACCTAACAATGCCAGACAACATCCAATCGAGTCCCTAGAACATCCTCTTTTTCATCGCCTTGATTCCACGATCACACTTTGCCTTTACCTGAACCACAAACACATATTGAGATGCATGACCATTTGATAAACACTCAGTGAGGCAATCCTCCCATCTACTGGGCTATACACACAAGCAACAGTGATTCCAATGTTCCAAAACAAACAACAAACAAAACAAACAAACCAGGAAATCAAACATCGTCTCGCTGGAAGGGAGGTGTTGACCGACACCAGCCTAGTGTCGACCGACACTGGCCTTGGTGTCGACCGACACTACCCCACAGTGTCGATCGATGCCCAATTTGCTGGTGTCGACCGACACCAAGTGGTGTCGATCGACACACCTTCTGCAACTGCGATCCGCACAAAGTCGAGAGTCGAATCTCGCTCCCAAATCTCCTCCAAATCCAAGCCTTATACATCCGTAGGAACCTGTATCAACCAATCCCAGCAAGAAAAACACACAAACAAACAACAAACAAGCAAGAACAAGGAAATCAAAGGCTTAGATTAGCCATGGTCATGCACTCACCTCTCTGCAGAAAGATTCTGACCAATAAGAACGAATTCCCTCACTCTTAGCAAGCTTCTAGCACTTTCCCAGCCTTAGATCTCCCAAGAACAGCAAGGAATCTCACCAATCTCTCTCAAAAGCTCAAGAACAATGTTTTCTCTCTTTTCTTCTCAAAAACAAACAAACGGCGACAAACACCACTTCCAAAACCCTTGTGGTCGACAATTCCTTTAAATATCTCGGTTTAGTGATTTTCCTTAAACCAAATTGACCAAAATCGATAATTAAATCAATTCGATCGAACCGGAAAACAATGGTGTCGACCGACACCCCCTTGGTGTCGATCGACACCCTCACCCAAAACGTACAAATTGGTTTGCGGGTGTTACAGGGGAAGAACAAACTGGTGTATCCAAGCCAAGGTCTTGAATTCTTGGTATGTCTACGAATTCTTCAGCAAACGTGTTCTTCTACTTGTGGACGAAAAGGTTAGAGAATTTTCCAAATGAAAATTTTACTTAAATTTGTTATTTTAAAAGTCTTATATATTAGATTACTAACACAATTTTATCAAATTTTGAAAGGTGACACAATTGAGGTGGTCTTTGTTCCAACAACACTAAGAAAGCTCTGGAAGTATATTTATGAGGGTGAATGGTATGAGATTAGGACTTTCAAAATCATCAATCCAACCCTAAGGGAGAGGAATACTCATCATCCTTTCCAAATCAAGTTTACGAATGATTCAACCATGACTCAGTTGGAATCAGCAAATTCGAAAAATTATTTCCAATTCAAAGATTTGGGTGATATATATCGTTCAAGAATCCATCATCCCATCTCTTTTGATACGTTTTTAAAATACGGTTTATAATAATTTCAATTATACCCCGTGGATATAGATATTTGCTATCTTTGTGTTGGTACATCTTTAGACTTTTAAGAATTTTGAAACTTTGTGAATTGGTCCCTCCCATATAAAGTACAAATAGAACTTTTAGCTAAGTAGTTTTATGTGGATGATAGATTTGGAAACATTTATTCATAGATATTGCTATCTTTGTGTTGGTAAATCTTTTGACTTTTCAGTATTTTGAAACTTTGTGAATTGGTTCCTGCCATATAAAAGTACAAATAAAACTTTTTAACTAAATAGTTTTATATAGATGATAGATTTGGAAACATTTTTTCATCTTTTTGGAATAAAAAAATTACTTTTTGGCAAAAAATAGATGTTTGCGGATGTGTAGTTGTTGTAACGAACAACAGAGAACATGCTAATGAAGTTGTTTTCACGCTATTAAATGGCAGGTAAGACACATTTATTCCACATATCATGTTGCTAACAGTTTTAATTCTAACTCTTTATAAAATGTTTCTACTATCTTCATCTGTATGAATGAATCTATAAAGTGCCGTGCAGTAAACAACTATGCTACCCTTTTCATGTATTCATGGGAGTCGTCAGGATGCCATCTCACATTTCGAAACAAACCGGTGTTTTGTGTACTGTGTTTCTGGAGGGTTGGAGAGTATGAAGGTATGACTGTTAATAACACTTACAAGATTTAATAAATGCTAAAGACTAGCTATTTTGTATACTCATTTTCTAAACTTTTATAACACTTTAAACATCTCTAGGTAAACCGTGTATTGAAAACACATTGGCCTCCTCCAAGATCTTTATAAAACCGGATTTTGATGGACTTGAGCATCAAAAGGCTATGTAAGTTTAAATGTTTATTAATACCAAGTAGTATATCATGCTAGGGATTAACTTATGAATGTGCTTTCTATATATTATCTCCGAATCTGCTGGACGCTATTACATAAATCATATAATGGAGCATGAAGAATAATCTTAATGGGCTTAAGGTGAAGGCAAATTAGTTTAAAAAACTTTTTTGGATATGTAAACTTTATAACTATTTGTAATGTTTGTATGACCTCGAATTTATGTTGCTTTTCTAATATTAGTCTTGAATTTCACAGTGAGTAACTAGAAATACTGTTATTCATCCGTGACGTTTGTGCATTGTGCAGGCTCTGAACAATATCAACATGGGAAGTATCAGTGAATCTGAGCAAGCGGCAAGTCTGTTACATCACAAGAAAAAGACTTAGTTAGATGAACCCAGATTATGTAGCGACTTCTAGTCCTTGTTATGATGCTTCATAATATTAGGCAAAGACCAAACTTTTGTGAATCCAGCATCTTTTATGTAGCGACTTCTATTCGTTGTTCTGATGCTTCATGATAATATATAGTCAATGACCGAACTCTGTGAAACCATCATCTTTATAGTAAAGATTCTAAGTTGACAACATTTCTACTTTTTCCACATTTCTCTGGCCTCTCATGTTGTTGAAGGGTTCCTCTTATCATCCTTACTTAGTGTTTAACTTAATAGAAGTTGATTTCCTAAATGATGTTTGTTCTTGTGGGCGTGCCGGAGTGGTTATCCAGCATGACTAGAAATCATGTGGGCTTTGCCCGCGCAGGTTCGAATCCCGCTGCTCACGTTTTTGTTTTTAATATGTTCATGTATGACCAAATCCATTTGAGTATATTTGGAGTAATATTTGATCATTTAGTGGTATCTTATTATATAAATCTTGATGACAAAATTACTCATTAACAAGATTATGACGTGTCAATTGTATAATTAAGATGTTGACACATGTCAATTCATTATTAAAATTTAAAAAAATAAAATTGTAAAAATTCAAAACCTAACCTAAAAAGGTTTTATATAAAAGTAAATAGATAAAATAAAACCTAATTTTATTTAGAATCTAATTATAAGATAATATATATATATATATATATACACCATAAAATTCAGAATTATAATATTGTTTACTTATTTTAATTTTTAGTTGCTATATTACAAGAAAAATATTACCTTTTATATAAGATAAAAAATGATTGTGAAAATTATACAATTAGTTACTGTTTCTAAAAAAATGTAAATACTTACCTTTACATAAAGAAAAAGATTGTTGAAGTAAAAAAAAAAAAATAGATCGTCTCATATTTTTTTCACCAATCAAAGACTGCTATTGTAATATATATGATAGGAATATGTAAAATTAAACGTATGTGTTTTTGTAACTATAAAAATGTTAAAGTGAAGAGACATATAATAGGTTATTTAATTTGTTCATCAAGACAATTTGTTGGTAGTAGTTAAGACTAAAGAGTACATTTTAATAATAAAATATATTTGGGTATACAAATAAACTTTTGGTGGTAATGTAGACAATACATTTGTAAATGGATATACATTAGTGTATTATAGCAAAAAAAACAACAACTATTTTCTATAACTAAAAGTTTATCTCTTTACTTTTATACATTGTTTTTACTTACGAAAAGTATTAAATATATATATTCTTTATTAAATTAAATTTAATTTAAATACTTTTGAACTCATCTACAACTATTTTCTTTAACTAAAAGTGTATCTATTTTTATTATTTCAACCAAACAATAAATTAAAAGGAATTTCCTCGGTTAGTTGCCCAAGACAGAAGGAAAGTGATGTGAGCACGGGATCAGACACGCGTCCAGGATCTCTTGAGCCGGACCCGGACACCTCTCAGACACTCAAATCACCAGCGGGACAACTTGGAGCAAGCATGCCTAGGATCATTTCCGGTGAAACCACTCGGACCAAGAGCTCATCTAGGACTTCAAGGCACAAGATCAACCACTTCGTCCAAGCCTTTGTCCAAGAAGACCAAGAGAACGACTCGGCCAAGGCAACCATCAGTGAGACCGTCCGTACAGTCTTCGTCCTTACCCAAGGATGAGGGCGCCAAAGACGTCAGGATCATGACTCGTACTCTTTTTTCTTACTTCGGGTTTTCCCCATGAGGTTTACCAGAGAAGGTTTTAACGAGGAGACGAGTCCTGACGCACAACGCCGCGTTTGGAAGCCAATGACGTGGTTCCCGCGTTCAGCCTAAGGATGTGGCCTATCTTTGTCATTATCTTTAAGCTTTGTGTTTTGAACCTTTTCTAGATCCTTCCCTTGTGAATGTTGGAATAGTGTGACGTGCGTGGCCTTGTTTAAACCACGGAGAGCGGCGACGTGTGCACCGTCTGTGGAGATGCGTCAAGGGCAAATGTGTGCGGACCATAACGAGTCTGCGTGTCCCTAGTTCCCTCTAAAACCTTACACTATTTAAGCTTCCAAAGCCACTTGCTTAGGTTCTTTAGACTTGAATGAAATTATAATTTTCCAAAGAGTGAATCTTGTTCTTGTCTCAACTTTCTTTCTCGCAACCTAGTATTTGAGCTACGCTTGAAAGAAACCCAAGAAGGATCGACACAAGTCGCTCTCCTTCTGGTCGGAGTACGACGTTTCCCCATAACTCGTACAAACCGACGGTTCAATCCATACCGCATCTTCCGCACCGCGTCCGATTCCGATCGTTCGTTGTGTTCCACTTCGACTCCATCTATCTCTAGAGAACCAAGGTCGAGTTTCTTACTTGGTTCGCTAGCCACCTTTGATTCCCACCGATCATTCCGTCTGTTTCCGCGTCCACCCGTCCGAACAACCGCTATCACGCAGCTGCTCGGTCGAATCCACGTTCCACTCGTTCGTTTGCCCTCAAATCTCGTTTCCATTGTCCATTCTCATCCTACTTTTACTGCGTTTCTTTTGGTCCGAGGAAAGTCACCGTCTTCCTGAGCATCCCACGACTCCGACCTCCGTCCGAGTCGCTGATAGACAGGTTTTCACCCAGGGTATCAATTCTCTATGCAGTTGTAGTACAAAGTGTTATCAATCCAAATGGTTGTTAATTGCTAGCAGGAAGGATATGATCAGAACAGTACAAGTCAAGCCAAGCAAATAGGGTTTTAGACTACCAATCCTAAAGTGATAAAAGAAAAGAAAGTAAACAAAGAACCACACAACCTAAACACTCGATGCAAGCATTCGAGTACAGGATCGGGTGGGGTGATCGAGTAAGTAAATGGGATATGAACAACTCGGTATTACTCAATGCAGGTTATCGTGTACCTGATCGGGTAAGGGATCGAGTAATGAAAGAAAATACAAGCAAATAAAATACGAAAGCTTCTAAGGACGGGGTAATCAAATCCTAAGTATTTTTGACCAGTACAGATGCCTTACATGCCTCAAGCAAATATTTCCTAGATAATGAATCTCTAAAACCTTGTTAACACACTCTCGCACTAGAAACAATCAACCTTGATCACTCCCCTACCCAACTCTCGTTGGAGAAACATGACCAAGCAGACATTAAGATCCGATTCATTATTGTCAGTAAACCCCTTACTCATCTAATCTCTTAGGCTAAGTGAGTAAACCTCTAGCATTGGTTGATTCAAGCATCTCATCTACACCTCTCGGTGGTAAAACACCTTAGATCTAATCTCAACCTCTCGGTCTGTTGACAGCATTAAGAATACCAACCTAGAAGGAAATCTATCAAATACACACAATCACCTTAAGGCATCCTAACCGATCAAGAACACAAAATCATTTATCCCATCCCTAGACACTTTACTACACTACTCGGACATAATAACAAGAAACAAAACAACAAATGAGAATGAAAATTGCATTATAATAAACGGTAGAGTAGAGTAAAAAGAATACAGGATAGAAATCGAAAGAAAATGATAAAAAGTTATGAGATAAATCTAAAAACAAAAGGGAAAAGTGTTTGAATCGCTCAGTTCTCTCACAGAAGCTCTTGCTCTCTGGTTTGAGGGTCTACGGCATGCTCGTTTGCGAGTTAGGAGAGGAGGGGTTTATATATGGAAACCCCTTTGACCTAGCTTCCCAGACCTGCCTGATGGTCTACTCGATGGGGTACACGAGGATGAAGTCGGGTTACTCCTCGGGTAGATCTTCGGGTGTTCTTCTTGCTCTTGGATCCTCCTTGATCGTGTTGGGGTTTGGACTTGTTCTTCCAGCTCGATGGCTCCTTCGGGTACATGCTCGGATTTGTCCTTGTTTTCCCCCATTTTAGGCTCTTTAGCACCTGTTTTCATCCAAAACATGTAAATGCAAAAATGCAATACCCTAAATGGTCTAAAAGTGAATTCCTACAATTAATGACCTAAAAATGCTAAGTTAGAGGTATGAACAATGCAAAATATGGACAAAAAAGAATGCTAAAAACATGTAAATTAGAGAGTTATCAGACCCCCAAACTTAAATCTTGCTAGTCCTCTAGCAAGGAAGTAGGAGGGTGCGATTTGAAAGCAGGGACTCATAACCTTAATATGCTAAGCGAAGGATTCAAGCTATAGTCCTTAAAGGAAGTTTAATGGTGCTAAGATCAATCAACATACTTACAAATATTTTTCTATGCTTATTACCATGCATCGATCTAGTTCAACCTCCAACTAAAGATAAAGAACATCTCTTTTACATTCAATTAAGTGTTTGGCGAATTCTTGCAAATGGAAGGTGAATCAAGCTCAATCAGTTTCAAGGGTAAGGCTTTTAGTAAGGTGGTTTCAAACAAATTGTTTGGGTGGTTTTCTCTCAAAAGAAGGAATGCTAGACAGTTGTGAAAACTATCTAAGACTGAGAACAATTTGGCATACAAAGTTTTACTCTTGATGATCTACCCTTTTTCTCATTCACTCTCTTTTTTTTTTAACCAAACACCCTAGAATTAAACTACCCACATCCTTGATTTTAAGTCTTTTTTTTTACTCCCTAAGGTTTAAACTTTAAACTCCTAGCTCTTCCTTTTTTTTAAAGTTTCTTTCTTTGCTAAACTCCTAATATGTATATATATTTTTTTCTTTCTTTCTAGGAGACTATAGCAAGATCTTTTCNGAAAGCAGGGACTCATAACCTTAATATGCTAAGCGAAGGATTCAAGCTATAGTCCTTAAAGGAAGTTTAATGGTGCTAAGATCAATCAACATACTTACAAATATTTTTCTATGCTTATTACCATGCATCGATCTAGTTCAACCTCCAACTAAAGATAAAGAACATCTCTTTTACATTCAATTAAGTGTTTGGCGAATTCTTGCAAATGGAAGGTGAATCAAGCTCAATCAGTTTCAAGGGTAAGGCTTTTAGTAAGGTGGTTTCAAACAAATTGTTTGGGTGGTTTTCTCTCAAAAGAAGGAATGCTAGACAGTTGTGAAAACTATCTAAGACTGAGAACAATTTGGCATACAAAGTTTTACTCTTGATGATCTACCCTTTTTCTCATTCACTCTCTTTTTTTTTTAACCAAACACCCTAGAATTAAACTACCCACATCCTTGATTTTAAGTCTTTTTTTTTACTCCCTAAGGTTTAAACTTTAAACTCCTAGCTCTTCCTTTTTTTTAAAGTTTCTTTCTTTGCTAAACTCCTAATATGTATATATATTTTTTTCTTTCTTTCTAGGAGACTATAGCAAGATCTTTTCTCTTTTTTTTTTTACTTAGAGACTTAGAGCTAATTGATTCTAACCTTAGGGACTTTCCTTTTTTTTTTATATTCCACAACCCAATCCCAAATAAACAAACTAACCACCTATCTTTCAAAACTGAATCTATTAGCTAGTTCAAATTCTAACTTAGCTAAATCAAGAGGCAGTTCATTGTCGTTCTCAATACTCTCAAGGTTTCACAACATATAGCATAATGAAAACGGCCTCACTCAACAATTCACAACAAGGTTTGAAAGAAATGTTTGGGTTAATGGGTAGGAAAAAATGAATCGGATTAAACGAAAAGATTGGTAAAAATGGAGTGCTAATCCAAATTTAGAGTTACCATGAGCAAGTATTCAAATTCCATAAGCAAGACAATTAAAGTTCAAATTAAATCCAATAATATAGAGATGTTCCAATGTTCAAACAAGAGGAGGAAGCATTCAACCGATACAAGGATCTAAGCAAAGATTTTTCATTTTTTTCCAAAGATTGATCTAGCAACAATGAACTGTGATTAAGGGCTATAGCTTCAATCCTAAGGTTTGACTTTAAACAAGGTAGTTTTAATCATTGTCCCCTAAGATGCATATGCAATAGCCCTATATGAAACAAACTAGACTCAATCTTTATGTAAATGCAACTATATGAACACTCTTTTTTTAATTTTGTTTTTAAATTTTTTTGGGTTTTTAATGCACATAGATGCAAACTCAAATGAATAAAACTAGCATGCAAAAATTTGAAATAAGAAAATTAAGAAAATAAAACACAATGTTAAATACATTCTAGGACTCTCCCCCAAACTTAAATTACACAGACCCTTGTGTAAATAAAAGTTGGAAAAAGAATCCAAGAATCACACAAAATAAAAGAAAACTAAATGCAATGTTATATACAAGGATCGGATGAAATTGGTACCTCATGGGTTGGTGAAGAAGGAGGTTGCAGCAGCCTCCATACTCGCCAACGTGTAGCCAGGGTCGTCTCTGGCTTCAGCAGGTGCCGGTGTTTGCTCGTCAGAGAGCTCAGAAATACACACGGATGACTTACTCGGACCAGCATCCGAGAGGTTGATCACAGGTGGGATCGCGTAGCTCATCGGGTAGGGCATCGAGTAGTATGACGGGTACGGCGGAAGAGGTCCAAAATGATCATCCGTGTAGCCACTCACAGGGTGCATCGTATACGACATCGTGAATGGCATCTGGTAAGGCGGAGGGAAGAGTCTTGAGTAGTCACCCGACTGGGTGCTCGATGGGTGCATCGGATAAGGCATTGTGTATCCCATCGGGTTAAGCATCGGGTAGGTGTCTGAATGGCTTCTCTGCGATGCTTCAGGTCGAGTGACATCTCCCTCTGCTTGGGGCTCGTATGATGATGCTCGGTAAGGTTCTGGAGGTGGCAGTCCTCGAGTTCCTCCTAACGGTCCGCTTTTCCCCATCCAAGTTGGTGCGTATGCCAAGGTAGGGGCTGAGGCACAGCTTGCCTTGTCTTGCAGCTCCTTGAACTGGTAAGATCTTTTACCTTCCTCACCAAAAACTTGTTTATCCTCTTCAGCCATCCGATCCTCTTGTGGGCTTCCCTCACACCAACCGGTTGCTTTTGAGAGCACACATACTCCTCAAAATCGAAATCTTCCGAGCTATCTCCCTGTCTTTGCCCGGTTTCCTCTCTCTTCTCAGCTTTGGATTCCTCATCCGGGTTGTACAGCTCCTCCAGAGGTGGTGCGAAGTCGATGTTGTCTCCCAGCCGAACCTTAGTGCATATGACATTAGGTAGGATCATTTGGGCAGCTCCGGCGGTTAGATTTACGAACTTGAAAAACAACATATTATTATGCCTCTCATAGGCCAACAATCTCGCCAGCACGAGGTAGTCTACGTCCAGTCATCTCGGTTTATGAACTACACTCTTCAAGGGCACATCGCAAGCCACCAAAATTGGTGTAATCAGTCCTCCAATGGAGATCTCTCCGCCTCCTTCTCTTCTCTTAATGGCCCATGATATGAGGTAGAGGAATTGATCAAGCAGCACAAACACCATACTAGTATCCGCTACATCTCCTACTAGTGGTGTACCATCCCTAGCATTATCCAAAACTCCACACAATGCAATGTCTAACAGCTGGAGATCATGATCATTCACATTCCCAGTCTCTTTTCTAGCAAAAAGAGTGCATGCAAGGGACTTGTGAAAATACCTCAAGACAGGGCTNTGACTTACTCGGACCAGCATCCGAGAGGTTGATCACAGGTGGGATCGCGTAGCTCATCGGGTAGGGCATCGAGTAGTATGACGGGTACGGCGGAAGAGGTCCAAAATGATCATCCGTGTAGCCACTCACAGGGTGCATCGTATACGACATCGTGAATGGCATCTGGTAAGGCGGAGGGAAGAGTCTTGAGTAGTCACCCGACTGGGTGCTCGATGGGTGCATCGGATAAGGCATTGTGTATCCCATCGGGTTAAGCATCGGGTAGGTGTCTGAATGGCTTCTCTGCGATGCTTCAGGTCGAGTGACATCTCCCTCTGCTTGGGGCTCGTATGATGATGCTCGGTAAGGTTCTGGAGGTGGCAGTCCTCGAGTTCCTCCTAACGGTCCGCTTTTCCCCATCCAAGTTGGTGCGTATGCCAAGGTAGGGGCTGAGGCACAGCTTGCCTTGTCTTGCAGCTCCTTGAACTGGTAAGATCTTTTACCTTCCTCACCAAAAACTTGTTTATCCTCTTCAGCCATCCGATCCTCTTGTGGGCTTCCCTCACACCAACCGGTTGCTTTTGAGAGCACACATACTCCTCAAAATCGAAATCTTCCGAGCTATCTCCCTGTCTTTGCCCGGTTTCCTCTCTCTTCTCAGCTTTGGATTCCTCATCCGGGTTGTACAGCTCCTCCAGAGGTGGTGCGAAGTCGATGTTGTCTCCCAGCCGAACCTTAGTGCATATGACATTAGGTAGGATCATTTGGGCAGCTCCGGCGGTTAGATTTACGAACTTGAAAAACAACATATTATTATGCCTCTCATAGGCCAACAATCTCGCCAGCACGAGGTAGTCTACGTCCAGTCATCTCGGTTTATGAACTACACTCTTCAAGGGCACATCGCAAGCCACCAAAATTGGTGTAATCAGTCCTCCAATGGAGATCTCTCCGCCTCCTTCTCTTCTCTTAATGGCCCATGATATGAGGTAGAGGAATTGATCAAGCAGCACAAACACCATACTAGTATCCGCTACATCTCCTACTAGTGGTGTACCATCCCTAGCATTATCCAAAACTCCACACAATGCAATGTCTAACAGCTGGAGATCATGATCATTCACATTCCCAGTCTCTTTTCTAGCAAAAAGAGTGCATGCAAGGGACTTGTGAAAATACCTCAAGACAGGGCTCCTTATTTGAGCGGATTTGGAGCTTGTGGACTTGTAGGGGAGCTTGTCTCATATTTTCAGCCATAGGGACCTCATTTCCTCCTTTGCAACCTCCATTCCTTCTCCACTACCAGCTTTGAAACCATACAGCTTCTCCATCTCCTTGAAAGTGAGCCGGTACTCTTTGTTCCTCACAGAGAAGGTGATGAACCCGATCCCCCCATCGGGTAGTAGGGTCGGGTGGTCCTCAAAGTAATGCAACCGAAGTGTGGAGAGAAAATGGACCATCTCCTCCTCATAGGCTTCAAGGTGAGCTCGCATCATATGGCCCAGGTGGCACATGTCGAACAGGAACTCGACATCTCTAGCGATGCCCAACTGCTTCATTGTCTCACGGTAAAGGTATCGGGTACCAACGAAGCTCATCTTCCAGAAAACCTTGAAGAGTTTTACCGGAGTCTCCACCTCCTTCTGTTTCAGCCTCCGCGAGGCTTGGCGTGTTCTCTCTCTCTGCTCCTCTTCTCTCTCACGGTTCTCCTCCTCTGAGTCTCGATCCTCTTCCTCAGCTGCTCTCTCAGCTACTCTTTCAGCCTTCTCTGAAGCTGGTCTCTTCCCTCTTGCAACCGCAGCTCTGCTCCTTGATCGAGAGGTTTGGATCTCCCCTTGCTCTTCTCCACCAGCATCAGAATCCACCTCCATGGGGTCGGTAACAGTCCTCTCGGATGCAGACAGGTCCCTACGTCGAGGAGATCGGCAAACGACACTCGCCATTGGACTTGGTGAGCGAACTCTGTGGTCTACTCGATCGGTTACTCGAGCAACGGATCGGGTGGTGGATCGGATTAAGCATCGGGTTGGGGAAGCAAAACGTTCACCCAGCGGTTGGGAATGCGAACTGTCCCTTGGGACTCTCGAGGTTCGACGGCATCACCTCCGGTTGTAGCAGCGGTGGAGGCTGATCTTCTTCCCTTCCTTTGGTAGGTTTTCGCGATTGGCTCCATTGTCGAATCCTTGAGAAGAAAAGCTAAGCTTCAAAGTTAATAGGGTTAGTTCCCAAAGAAAACTGAATAGAAACTTGAGATTGATAGAGAATAGAAACTATGGAAACTAAAAACTCTAGGGTTGAGAGACAACTTATCGGTGATAATGAGGGAGAAGGGTTTCAAAACCCTTAAATAAGCTAGGGTTTGGTTGGTGGGCTTCACCGAGAGTGGGCTTGGCTTGTGGAATTCGGACTCCACTCGCCACCCGAGCAGGGACACGATCAGGCGCGTCGAGTACGGTGTCGGGTTGAGCCTCGAGTTTCCCAATTTCCTCTTTTGCTTTTCCATTTTTTTTAATGAAAATTCAAAAATAGAAAATAAGATAAAACAAATAAATCAAAATTAAAACAAAACAAAAGATACCTTTGGGACTTCCTCCAAAGTGAGCTTGTTTAAAGTCACTAAGCTTGACTCTTCATGCTCCTTAAGCATGGGATCCAGGTGGAAGAGGTTCTGGAATCCTCTCCACAATAGCAGGCTGGTTCAACTGATTCTCCAGGTTTTGTCCAGGTTCCAAGGCAAATGTGGTGTTGACCTCCTCAATATGCTTGACTTTCCTCTGCTTGGTCTTAGTGGAAAAAGCTTGACCATCAATGGTTGGCCTCTTAATTCCCTTCTTCACATCAAACTCCATCTTGAAGTGCTCACCATGTTCTATTATGATATTGCCTTGCTTTACCTCGATCACAACACCAACTGTTGCCAAGAATGGTCTTCCTAGGATAAGTGGATCGTCTGGTTCCTTATCGATGTCAAGGATCATAAAGTCAGTAGGGACTTCCATTCTTCCAATCCTGAGAGGCAGATTTTCCAGGATCCCAATCGGATGTCTGACTGTTCTATCAGCTAGAACCAAATACAGACTGCTTGGTTTAAAACTGGTGAATCCCATCTTGTTGGCTACTGACAGCGGCATAATGCTAACTGAAGCTCCAAGGTCGCACAAACAATTCTTGAAGATCCGAAGTCCTATCGAGCACGGCAAAGTAAAGGAGCCGGGATCTTCTAATTTTTCCTCGATTCGCAGCTCAAGATCTAAACACACTCCACTCCTGATAATCTCAAACCCAATCTCCTTGACAACCTCCTTAACCTCATTCTCCAGCCAAGCTGCCTCCTTGGCAGATTCCTCTTGAAGTTTGTGTGGTGGCAAAAGCTTAGGAGGTGGAGCTTTATGCTTAGCCATACGCTCTGCAAGCACCTCCAACTGTATGTCAAGTGCAGCGTTGAACCTTTTCTCTAGCTCCCCTTCCTTTGCTATAGGTGGTTGAGGTTGATCTCTCATCTCAACATCTACTCGAGGTATCAACCGATCACCATCATCGGGTAGGTCATCGGGTTCAGCTTCGGGTGGTTCTTCGATTTGTGATTCTCGAACCAGTGCTCGATCATCAACTCGATCAGTCTCCTCGGGTGAAGGCTTGGGTTCATACTCGGATATATAGTACTTGGCCTCGTTTATCATTGGGTGATCCATATCCTCCCCATCTTGATCATCACTGTCCCCAGTGAGGTATTCCTCATAGTCATCATCAAAGAAGATTGCTTGGGCAGTTGCATAATCCTTAGGGTTCTGAACAGCTTTACCTGGGAGTTGGTTGATCTTTAGAGCTGGTTGGTTGTTGTGATGACCCTCTAGGTACCTCAGCTAAGTGCTAAGCGATTCGTACTTGGCGTTCAAATCATTGTACCCTAAGTCTATCTTGTTGCTCAACTCCGCAAAACGTTTTGCGGTGTCCATAGCTGTTGAAGCCTGATTCTGAATCATTTGCTGAAGTAGGCCGCGTAACTCAGCTTCCTGTGATTGGTTCTGCTGGCCTTGATGCTGTTGGAATCCAGGTGGTTGGTTGTAGTTTCCAGAGTATTGCTGCTTAGGGGCATATCCTTGATTGTACTGGACAAAAGGTTTCTGGTTGACCTGGTTCCCTTGAACTGCAGATGGGTAAGTTTGGTCCGAAGGATTGGCAACACTCTGGTTTCGATAAGACAGATTCGGATTCGGCTTGTAGTTGTTGTACCCTTTGTTGTAACCTCCCTGGTTGTTGATGTAGTTGACATTCTCTATTTGTACAGTCTCCCCATCTTGGTGTAAAAATTGCTCTTCCTCTGATATGGCATGAACATGCTGCTGCTGGTTAAGTAGTTTATCAAGCTTGTCATTTAGGGCTCTCATGTCCCTCTTGTACTTGGCTTCTTCCTCTCCTGTAGATCGCACAGTGCGATCGTACTCCTCATTGTAATTCCCATGAGATTGAGCCAAGTTCTCCACTAGGTCCCAACCTTCATCAACATCCTTGTTGAGGAAGTTACCATTACCTGCGGTGTCCAGCAACATCCGTATCTTGGGGACCACTCCTCTATAAAGCGTACTCAGCAATGAAGCATTACTGAATCCATGATGTGGACATCGGGTGGTGTATCCCTTGAAACGTTCCCAAGCTTCACTGAACGTCTCATTGTTCTTCTGAACAAAGCCGGAAATGTCATTTCTCAGCCTTGCGGTTCTGGAGTTGGAGAAGAATTTGGCCAGGAATGCCTTCTTGAACGCTTCCCAAGTGGTGATGGACTCCTTGAGGAGTGATTTCTCCCAGATGTGTGCTTTGTCTCCCAAAGAGAATGGGAAAAGCCTGAGGTTGAATCCATCTTCACTAACTCTATTTATCTTGGTGAGGCTACAGAGCCTATCATATTCATCCAGATGATCCAATGGGCCCTCCATTGGCAATCCATGAAACTTGGTACTCTGTATCATCTGGATGAGACTACTCTTGATCTCAAAATTGTTGTTTTGCACAGCAGGTGGTACAATGTCATTCCTTTGAGTGTGAGTAGATGGAGCATCTCCTGCTCCTATGTTGGTCCTTGCTTGAGGAGCTGGTGGACCGTTCTGATTGTTCATTGTCTCCTCAATGATTGCTGGTTGCGGTTGAATTTGTTGTTGTCTCAGTAGCCTTGGTCTGTCGATGTTGTCGATGAAAGGACTCAGGTTCTGGCTACCTCTGGATCATGTTTGCATGCACAGGTAGGTGTCCGAGTGTGTACACGAGGGTTAACTCGATCCAGGTGATCGAGTGACGGGTCGGGTGGGTGCTCGGGTTGTACCTGAGAATCAAAACAGACAAGAGCGAAAGCACACAAGTCAGATTCCAAACCAATATAAACAAAAGAACTTGATCTAGCAAGTGCTGAAATCCTAAACGTAGCAAAATAAACACAACCAAATGGCAATGACGCCAAATTGATAGACATGTTTTCACCCCGGGTATCAATTCCCTATGCAGTTGTAGTACAAAGGGTTATCAATCCAAATTTTTGTTAATTACTAGCAAGAAGGATCTAATCAGAACAGTGCAAGTCAAGCCAAGCAAATAGGGTTTTAGACTACCAATCCTAAAGTAATAAAAGAAAAGAAAGTAAACAAAGAACTACACGACCTAAGCACTCGATGCCAGCATTCGAGTGGGGTGATCGAGTAGGCAAATGAAATATGAACAACTCGAGGGGTTACTCGATCCAGGTTATCGTGTACCTGATCGGGTAAGAGATCGAGTGATGAAAAAAAATGCAAACAATTAAAATACGAAAGCTTCTAAGGATGGGGTAATCGAATCCTAAGTATTCTTGAC
>NC_025693.1:16601192-16629344 GCF_000633955.1 Camelina sativa
TGTGTAAATAAAAGTTGGAAAAAGAATCCAAGAATCACACAAAATAAAAGAAAACTAAATGCAATGTTATATACAAGGATCGGATGAAATTGGTACCTCATGGGTTGGTGAAGAAGGAGGTTGCAGCAGCCTCCATACTCGCCAACGTGTAGCCAGGGTCGTCTCTGGCTTCAGCAGGTGCCGGTGTTTGCTCGTCAGAGAGCTCAGAAATACACACGGATGACTTACTCGGACCAGCATCCGAGAGGTTGATCACAGGTGGGATCGCGTAGCTCATCGGGTAGGGCATCGAGTAGTATGACGGGTACGGCGGAAGAGGTCCAAAATGATCATCCGTGTAGCCACTCACAGGGTGCATCGTATACGACATCGTGAATGGCATCTGGTAAGGCGGAGGGAAGAGTCTTGAGTAGTCACCCGACTGGGTGCTCGATGGGTGCATCGGATAAGGCATTGTGTATCCCATCGGGTTAAGCATCGGGTAGGTGTCTGAATGGCTTCTCTGCGATGCTTCAGGTCGAGTGACATCTCCCTCTGCTTGGGGCTCGTATGATGATGCTCGGTAAGGTTCTGGAGGTGGCAGTCCTCGAGTTCCTCCTAACGGTCCGCTTTTCCCCATCCAAGTTGGTGCGTATGCCAAGGTAGGGGCTGAGGCACAGCTTGCCTTGTCTTGCAGCTCCTTGAACTGGTAAGATCTTTTACCTTCCTCACCAAAAACTTGTTTATCCTCTTCAGCCATCCGATCCTCTTGTGGGCTTCCCTCACACCAACCGGTTGCTTTTGAGAGCACACATACTCCTCAAAATCGAAATCTTCCGAGCTATCTCCCTGTCTTTGCCCGGTTTCCTCTCTCTTCTCAGCTTTGGATTCCTCATCCGGGTTGTACAGCTCCTCCAGAGGTGGTGCGAAGTCGATGTTGTCTCCCAGCCGAACCTTAGTGCATATGACATTAGGTAGGATCATTTGGGCAGCTCCGGCGGTTAGATTTACGAACTTGAAAAACAACATATTATTATGCCTCTCATAGGCCAACAATCTCGCCAGCACGAGGTAGTCTACGTCCAGTCATCTCGGTTTATGAACTACACTCTTCAAGGGCACATCGCAAGCCACCAAAATTGGTGTAATCAGTCCTCCAATGGAGATCTCTCCGCCTCCTTCTCTTCTCTTAATGGCCCATGATATGAGGTAGAGGAATTGATCAAGCAGCACAAACACCATACTAGTATCCGCTACATCTCCTACTAGTGGTGTACCATCCCTAGCATTATCCAAAACTCCACACAATGCAATGTCTAACAGCTGGAGATCATGATCATTCACATTCCCAGTCTCTTTTCTAGCAAAAAGAGTGCATGCAAGGGACTTGTGAAAATACCTCAAGACAGGGCTCCTTATTTGAGCGGATTTGGAGCTTGTGGACTTGTAGGGGAGCTTGTCTCATATTTTCAGCCATAGGGACCTCATTTCCTCCTTTGCAACCTCCATTCCTTCTCCACTACCAGCTTTGAAACCATACAGCTTCTCCATCTCCTTGAAAGTGAGCCGGTACTCTTTGTTCCTCACAGAGAAGGTGATGAACCCGATCCCCCCATCGGGTAGTAGGGTCGGGTGGTCCTCAAAGTAATGCAACCGAAGTGTGGAGAGAAAATGGACCATCTCCTCCTCATAGGCTTCAAGGTGAGCTCGCATCATATGGCCCAGGTGGCACATGTCGAACAGGAACTCGACATCTCTAGCGATGCCCAACTGCTTCATTGTCTCACGGTAAAGGTATCGGGTACCAACGAAGCTCATCTTCCAGAAAACCTTGAAGAGTTTTACCGGAGTCTCCACCTCCTTCTGTTTCAGCCTCCGCGAGGCTTGGCGTGTTCTCTCTCTCTGCTCCTCTTCTCTCTCACGGTTCTCCTCCTCTGAGTCTCGATCCTCTTCCTCAGCTGCTCTCTCAGCTACTCTTTCAGCCTTCTCTGAAGCTGGTCTCTTCCCTCTTGCAACCGCAGCTCTGCTCCTTGATCGAGAGGTTTGGATCTCCCCTTGCTCTTCTCCACCAGCATCAGAATCCACCTCCATGGGGTCGGTAACAGTCCTCTCGGATGCAGACAGGTCCCTACGTCGAGGAGATCGGCAAACGACACTCGCCATTGGACTTGGTGAGCGAACTCTGTGGTCTACTCGATCGGTTACTCGAGCAACGGATCGGGTGGTGGATCGGATTAAGCATCGGGTTGGGGAAGCAAAACGTTCACCCAGCGGTTGGGAATGCGAACTGTCCCTTGGGACTCTCGAGGTTCGACGGCATCACCTCCGGTTGTAGCAGCGGTGGAGGCTGATCTTCTTCCCTTCCTTTGGTAGGTTTTCGCGATTGGCTCCATTGTCGAATCCTTGAGAAGAAAAGCTAAGCTTCAAAGTTAATAGGGTTAGTTCCCAAAGAAAACTGAATAGAAACTTGAGATTGATAGAGAATAGAAACTATGGAAACTAAAAACTCTAGGGTTGAGAGACAACTTATCGGTGATAATGAGGGAGAAGGGTTTCAAAACCCTTAAATAAGCTAGGGTTTGGTTGGTGGGCTTCACCGAGAGTGGGCTTGGCTTGTGGAATTCGGACTCCACTCGCCACCCGAGCAGGGACACGATCAGGCGCGTCGAGTACGGTGTCGGGTTGAGCCTCGAGTTTCCCAATTTCCTCTTTTGCTTTTCCATTTTTTTTAATGAAAATTCAAAAATAGAAAATAAGATAAAACAAATAAATCAAAATTAAAACAAAACAAAAGATACCTTTGGGACTTCCTCCAAAGTGAGCTTGTTTAAAGTCACTAAGCTTGACTCTTCATGCTCCTTAAGCATGGGATCCAGGTGGAAGAGGTTCTGGAATCCTCTCCACAATAGCAGGCTGGTTCAACTGATTCTCCAGGTTTTGTCCAGGTTCCAAGGCAAATGTGGTGTTGACCTCCTCAATATGCTTGACTTTCCTCTGCTTGGTCTTAGTGGAAAAAGCTTGACCATCAATGGTTGGCCTCTTAATTCCCTTCTTCACATCAAACTCCATCTTGAAGTGCTCACCATGTTCTATTATGATATTGCCTTGCTTTACCTCGATCACAACACCAACTGTTGCCAAGAATGGTCTTCCTAGGATAAGTGGATCGTCTGGTTCCTTATCGATGTCAAGGATCATAAAGTCAGTAGGGACTTCCATTCTTCCAATCCTGAGAGGCAGATTTTCCAGGATCCCAATCGGATGTCTGACTGTTCTATCAGCTAGAACCAAATACAGACTGCTTGGTTTAAAACTGGTGAATCCCATCTTGTTGGCTACTGACAGCGGCATAATGCTAACTGAAGCTCCAAGGTCGCACAAACAATTCTTGAAGATCCGAAGTCCTATCGAGCACGGCAAAGTAAAGGAGCCGGGATCTTCTAATTTTTCCTCGATTCGCAGCTCAAGATCTAAACACACTCCACTCCTGATAATCTCAAACCCAATCTCCTTGACAACCTCCTTAACCTCATTCTCCAGCCAAGCTGCCTCCTTGGCAGATTCCTCTTGAAGTTTGTGTGGTGGCAAAAGCTTAGGAGGTGGAGCTTTATGCTTAGCCATACGCTCTGCAAGCACCTCCAACTGTATGTCAAGTGCAGCGTTGAACCTTTTCTCTAGCTCCCCTTCCTTTGCTATAGGTGGTTGAGGTTGATCTCTCATCTCAACATCTACTCGAGGTATCAACCGATCACCATCATCGGGTAGGTCATCGGGTTCAGCTTCGGGTGGTTCTTCGATTTGTGATTCTCGAACCAGTGCTCGATCATCAACTCGATCAGTCTCCTCGGGTGAAGGCTTGGGTTCATACTCGGATATATAGTACTTGGCCTCGTTTATCATTGGGTGATCCATATCCTCCCCATCTTGATCATCACTGTCCCCAGTGAGGTATTCCTCATAGTCATCATCAAAGAAGATTGCTTGGGCAGTTGCATAATCCTTAGGGTTCTGAACAGCTTTACCTGGGAGTTGGTTGATCTTTAGAGCTGGTTGGTTGTTGTGATGACCCTCTAGGTACCTCAGCTAAGTGCTAAGCGATTCGTACTTGGCGTTCAAATCATTGTACCCTAAGTCTATCTTGTTGCTCAACTCCGCAAAACGTTTTGCGGTGTCCATAGCTGTTGAAGCCTGATTCTGAATCATTTGCTGAAGTAGGCCGCGTAACTCAGCTTCCTGTGATTGGTTCTGCTGGCCTTGATGCTGTTGGAATCCAGGTGGTTGGTTGTAGTTTCCAGAGTACTGTTGCTTCGGTGCATATCCTTGATTGTAATGGACAGAAGGCTTCTGTTGTACCTGGTTCCCTTGAACTCCAGATGGGTAAGTTTGGTCCTGAGGATTGGCAACATTCAGGTTCTGATAAGACAGATTCGGATTCGGCTTGACATTGTTGTACCCTTTGTTGTAACCTCCCTGGTTGTTGATGTAGTTAACATCCTCTATCTGTATAGTCTCCCCATCTTGTTGTAGAAACTGCTCTTCCTCTGATATTGCATGAACATGCTGCTGCTGGTTGAGTAGTTTATCAAGCTTGTCATTGAGGGCTTTCATGTCCCTCTTGTACTTGGCATCTTCCTCTCCTGTAGATCGCACAGTGCGATCGTACTCCTCATTGTAGTTCCCATCAGATTGAGCCAAGTTCTTCACTAGGGTCCAAGCTTCATCAACATCCTTGTTGAGGAAGTTACCATTACTTGCGGTGTCCAGCAACATCTGTATCTTGGGGACCACTCCTCGGTAAAGTGTACTCAGCAATGAAGCATTGCTGAAGCCATGGTGTGGACATCGGGTAGTGTATCCCTTGAAACGTTCCCAAGCTTCACTAAACGTCTCATTGTTCTTCTGAACAAAACTGGAAATGTCATTTCTCAGCCTTGCGGTTTTGGAGTTGGAGAAGAATTTGGCCAGGAATGCCTTCTTGCACGCTTCCCAAGTGGAGATGGACTCCTTGGGGAGTGATTTCTCCCAGATGTGTGCTTTGTCTCCCAAAGAGAATGGGAAGAGCCTGAGTTTGAATCCATCCTCTCTAACTCCATTGATCTTGGTGAGGCTACAGAGCCGATCACATTCATCCAGATGATCCAATGGGTCCTCCATTGGCAATCCATGAAACTTGTTACTCTGTATCATTTGGATGAGACTACTCTTGATCTCAAAATTGTTGTTCTGCACAGCAGGTGACACAATGTCATTCCTTTGAGTGTGAGTAGATGGAGCATCCCCTGCTCCTATGTTGGTCCTTTCTTGAGGAGCTGGTGGACCGTTCTGATTGTTCATTGTCTCCTCAATGATTGCTGGTTGCGGTTGTTGAGCTTGTTGCTGTCTGAGTAGCCTTGGTCTGTCAATGTTATCGATGAAAGGACTCAGGTTCTAGCTACCTCTGGATCGTGTTTGCATGCACAGGTAGATGTCCGAGTGTGTACACGAGGCTCAACTCGATCCAGGTAATCGAGTGACAGGTCGGGTGGGTGCTTGGGTTGTACATGAGAATCAAAACAGACAAGAGCGAAAGCAAACAAGTTAGTTTCCGAACCAATATAAACAAAATAACTTGATCTAGCAAGTGCTGAAATCCTAAACGTAGCAAAATAAACACAACCAAAAGGCAACGGTGCCAAATTGATAGACAGGTTTTCACCCAGGGTATCAATTCCCTATGCAGTTGTAGTATAAAGGGTTATCAATCCAAATGTTTGTTAATTACTAGCAGGAAGGATATGATTAGAACAGTACAAGTCAAGCCAAGCAAATAGGGTTTTAGACTAACAATCCTAAAGTGATAATAGAAAAGAAATTAAACAAAGAACCACACGACCTAAGCACTTGATGCAAGCATTCGAGCACAGGATCGGGTGGGGTGATCGAGTAAGCAAATGGGATATGAACAACTCNTACACACAATCAAACTAAGGCATCCTAACCGATCAAGAACACAAAATCATCTATCACATCCCTAGAAACTTTACTACACTACTCGGANTAATGAAAGAAAATGCAAGCAACTAAAATATGAAAGCTTCTAAGGACGGGGTAATCGAATCCTAAGTATTCTTGACCAGTACAAATGCCTTACATGCCTCAAGCAAATATTTCCTAGACAATGAATCTCTAAAACCTTGTTAACACACTCTCGCACTAGAAACAATCAACCTTGATCACTCCCCTATCCAACTCTCGTTGGAGAAACATGACCAATCAGGCATTAAGATCCGATTCATTATTGTCAGTAAACCCCTTACTCATCTAATCTCTTAGGCTAAGTGAGTAAACCTCTAGCATTGGTTGATTCAAGCATCTCATCTACACCTCTCGGTGGTAAAACACCTTAGATCTAATCTCAACCTCTCGGTCTGTTGACAGCATTAAGAACACCAACCTAGAAGGAAATCTATCAAATACACACAATCAAACTAAGGCATCCTAACCGATCAAGAACACAAAATCATCTATCACATCCCTAGAAACTTTACTACACTACTCGGACATAATAACAAGAAACAAAAAAACAAATGAGAATGAAAATTGCATTATAATAAACGCTAGAGTAGAGTAGAAAGAATACAGGATAGAAATCTAAAGAAAATGATAAAAAGTTATGAGATAAATCTAAAAACAAAAGGGAAAAGTGTTTGAGTCGCTCAGATCTCTCACAGAAGCTCTCGCTCTCTGGTTTGAGGGTCTGCGGCATGCTCGTTTGCGAGTTAGGAGAGGAGGGATTTATATATGGAAACCCCTTTGACCTAGCTTCCCAGACCTGCCCGATGGTCTACTCGATGGGGTACACGAGGATGAAGTCGGATTACTCCTCAGGTAGATATTTGGGTGTTCTTCTTGCTCTTGGATCCTCCTCGATCGTGTTGGTGTTCGGACTTGTTCTTCCAGCTCGATGGCTCCTTCGGGTACATGCTCGGGTTTGTCCTTGTTTTTCCCCATTTTAGGCTCTTTAGCACCTGTTTTCCAAAACATGCAAATGCAAAAATGCAACACCATAAATGGTCTAAAAGTGAATTCCTACAGTTAATGACCTAAAAATGCTAAGTTAAAGGTATGAACAATGCAAAATATGGACAAAAAAAGATGCTAAAAACATTCAAATTAGAGAGTTGTCAGACGCTTAGCCGCTCGGCGCTCACATCAGAAGGGGTTTACAAAAGAAACTTCAGAGATAAGAGAATGCGAAGCACGGGCAGGACAATCCGCCTTCGAATTTGTCGCATGTGGGATCTAAGAGATGGAGAATAGTGGAAAAAACTCCAGCGAATTAAAGTCATCAAGCAAGTTAAAGAAGGATGGCCAATATTTAGGGAATGCACCATAGTGAGTAACTCAACATGTATCCGCTCTATGGCCCACAACAACGCTTCTAACTCTTAATACAGGGGGAGGGGCTCCGTCTTAGACACTTGAACCCCAACAATAAGGTTCGCTCCTCATCAACGCAACATCACCAGCCCAATCATGAATGCTCATTGGTTGCTTTCCAAGAACCATCAATTTGACAACAAGGTGAAGAAACCTGGACATCCGAGGACGGAGATGGAGCTAACATGACTGTCGCAAAAGATAGCGCCTCTTTCCAAGCTAAATTATCGTCCAAAGCCTGAGCAATTATATCATTCGTCTCGATCTCTAAACCTTAAAAACATTTATTTATTTATGGCCTTCCAGATTGCCCATAATAATCAAGGTAATTGAAGAAGTTGATCAGGATCACCCTGTACATCCCTCCAGAAAACAAAATCCAAATTTGAATACACCGACTCATATGGAAAACCCTCTGATGAGACCGAAGTTAGAGATAAATCATAAACTTCCCACGAGTGAGGGCATTCAAGAAAAATGTGATTAATAGTTTCAACCGCAGAGTTGCACTTTTTACACCAGATATTTACATTGGACACTTCGGTGTTTCTATTTACTTTTATAGATAGTGTTTACTTACTAGAATACTTACTTTATATTATTTGTTAAATTTTATTTTATTTTAAAAATTCTAAACCCGCACATCGGACGGGTTCTAATCTAGTTAATAATATATTTCACGATGCTATGTTGTTAATCTGTAGAATGTTTCTATACATTATGGCATCATCCACTTGACGGGACAAGAAGACCATTTAGTTTGGGATCATTGACCGTTCTTTATTAATGTGACATTACTGGTGAAATCTATGAAATTGATGTTAAGATCTTCCGCCAAAATCTTCTTTTTGAAAACAATTAAGACACCAGTGGACTAAATAAGCTCAAGTACAATTTTGTTTGGCTCTTTGTGATCAACAAAGGTTGGAAACTTACACAAAATGGTAATGTTTTTCTATATCAGCATAGTGGTGGGGACTAAGTCTAAAATCGGTAAAAAGGCTTAAGTTTTTGTTCTTTTGACTTCTTTTATTATCATTGTAGCATTGTCTATTTGCCTATATATACACCCATGATCTTGTTGTGGCTACACACCTCATTATACTACATTCTTCATCATCTTCTCTTTTCACTTCCTTCTACGTGATTAGTTGATAACACATATCTCCTAGTAATAATGGAGGGTAAAGGAAGAGTTGGATCATCATCGTCTTCTTCCTTCACCGCTCAACTCTTTGGCCCCAAGGAACCTACTTCCTCTGCCAACTTCAATTCCATTTTCCCTCCTCCCTCCAAGGTTCTTTTACCATCCTCTCTTCTTGTAAACTTTCTCGCGCTTACACTGTAGCTTTTCAAAAGCTTCTCACTAACACCACCATTGGTTTCTCCTTTACCAACTCTCCTAAGCTTTAACAGAGACTCAGCCAAAGAACCCTCAACCGCATTCCCTTCAAGTTTCAAACTCTGCTCGGTTTTGATTTCGTTCTTCTTGGTCTCGTTTTTCCTCTGTATCAGTAGGGTTGTAAATTGGTCTGACCATAACCAAATGGGCATGTCCATTTGGACACATACCATTTATGGTTATTTATGGGTCAATGCCCAAATACACCCACACCCAAATCTGTCCAAACCAAATAGGACCATGACCAATTGGTCTGTCCATTGGTTGCAGATTGAAGCAAAATTCATAATCTCATAAACTCATAATTATAAAGCTAGAGGTTTATAAACTCATAATTATAAAGCTAAAGGTTTATAAATTCATAATCTCATAATCTCATAAACTCATAAATTCATAAACTCACAATCATAAACTCATAAAGTCATAAATTCATAATACAGTAATACACTAATACTCGATAGCTGAAGCCTGAAGCAATCACGAAAACAAACATATGACTAGGCTTTTTCTTCCCTCCATCTGATCTCCCTCCATCGGATTCTACGAAAACAAACATAAGATCCTGATCAATGACATTAACAAATCGACAATTTATAAAGACAGTATCGACAAGTTATAAGAAGTACCTTCTAAAGTTCTAAGTAACTCTGGTCCTCTTTCTTACACCTTCTCCTTCCTCCCCTTCTTCTTCTCTTTCTTCTCCTTCTTCTTTTTCTTCTTCATCTTCCTCAAGAAACTCGGTTCCACCTATCAAATGAAAACATAACAAAACTATCAAGACATCATATGCAAAGTACATCACATGCCATGCGAGACAACTCTTTAAAACGTGCTGCATTATCTTTCCAATACTTCAAGACATCCAAACTCTGGAACGCAACCATATCCAAAGCTGGTTCATCCAAGTACATATCTAGAGCCGATTTTCCTGTTCCAGCTTTTTGAGAAACAAATGCATAAAAGCCCTACATAATATGAAAACGAACATAAGAGAACTGATAAATATTATGTGACAATACGAAAAGAACAGAACATAATAAGTTACTTACACCATGGTAGATTATCCTCCATAACTTGTGAAGTTGCAGCAGTGTTCACAGTATTCTTCTTATAAACTCCATACAGCTTTTCTATCTTCTTGCGGATGTGATCAACCTTAGACTTGCTAGTTGATGGATCTAAAGTGCTAAAGCAGTATTCTAAACAAGTCAACTTCAACCTTGGATACAAAACAGCAGCAATCGCAAGTATATCACTGTAGTCTTTCCAATATTTGTCAAACTTCATCTTCATGGTATCCACCATTTCACAAATGGTCTCATCCTCAGATGTTGCATGAACTCTAAGCCAACTTTCAATTTTCCAAACTTGCATAAAGTACATATTCGCAGTAGGATATTTAGAGCCTGAAACAATTTTTGTTATTTCATCAAATAGCCTCAAGAACTCGCATATAAGCTCTGCTCTAGACCACTCCAATTCAGACGGAAACCACTTATAACTCGGCTCTACTTCAGAAAGATTACGCAGCACATCTTTAAATTGGATCGCTCTAGACAACATTAGATGGGTTGAGTTCCAACGTGTTCTCACGTCCATAACAAGACCAGCTTTAGTATGAATCCCAACAGTTTCAACACACCCTTGGAACATCTGTTCTCGAGACTCTGAAATCCTAACAAACTTGACACTTTCCCTAATTTTATCCAAAGCTTTCTCTATAAGATCTAACCCATCTTGAACTATAAGATTCAATATATGAGCTACACACCTTACATGAAAAAACTCTCCCCCACAGACCAAATCCTTTCTAAGTTGCCTTTTCACAACTCCTTGCATATTATCATTCGATGAAGCATTGTCTACAGTAATAGAAAATACCTTCTTATCTAACCCCCCAAGCTTTCAACAACTCAATCAACTTCATACCCAATGCAACCCCAGAATGTGGTGGAGGAAAAGCACAAAAAGATATTATTTTGGCTTGCAAGTTCCAATTTGCATCAATGTAATGCGCAGTTAAACACATATACCCTTCCACGGTTATAGCTCTCCACAAATCAGTGGTAAAACAAACTCTACCCGGAATTTCACTCAAAATCTGCTTCAGTTTGTTTTTCTCCTTCTCAGAAATTTTCAGAACATCAGCAACTGCAGTATTCCTACTCCAAAACTCAATACTCGGATTGACATATGCAAAAGCTTCCCTAATCCTTCTATATTCAACAAATGTGTAAGGAAGATCATGCTCAATAATCGCAACAGCAATCAACTCACGGAACACCATCATATCAATCTTTCGACTATGAGCACTAGGAGTACTACCAGGAGTTTTGGAACAAGTTTTCATATGCCTAAGCAAAGTAGTTGTTCCATTCCTATCAAGATTCAAGTGATAATTATGCTTGCAGTGGTTGCATATAATATGATATTTACCATCTTTATCTTTCTCTCCAATAATAGTGAAATTTTTCCAACACCTTGAATGTCTACGTTTACCTCTTTTCCCTTGAGCATGAGATGATTCACCCATGAGAGATTCATCGTCCACCGGATTGTTTTCATCATCCACCGGATTGTTTTCATCGTCCATCAGATTGTTTTCTTCTTCCATCATATGTCGATCCCATTCAGTATCACTCACGATGTAGTTATCATCACACAAGCTCAGTGTTTTGTCCATCTGTTCAAAAATATACAAACAATGAACATAAAAAACGTGAGACAATGAACACCTTTAAGAAATCGAAGTAAACACTAAAGCTAAAACACATAAACAATGAAGCGTTTTCACAGAAACAATGAACTCATAACAAGCTCATAAACAATGAACTCATAACAAGCTCATAAACTAAAACACATAACAAGCTCTCGCTTGGATCATATACGGACACATAACAAACACATACAAGCACACATAAGTACATAACAAGCTCATCAAGTCTAAAACATTTCCAATCAAAATCTGACTAAAGCAAAGTATCAAAATCAAAACCAAATATGTACGTTTGTGTTAGAGTAAACCCAGAAACTGAAAAATCAAAATCAAAACACTCGAGAAACCCAAAAACCCACAAACCCACAAACCCACTCGAGAAATCAAAATCAAATCTGTACGTTTACAAGTTTACAACCCTAGTGTTTACCTTATACAAATCGAGATGACGAGATCACGAGAAGAAGAGCCGCAGAGGAGAAATCGAAATGATTTGAAGTAGATCAAGATGATTTGAAATAGATCGAGATGATTTGAAGTAAAAACCCTAATTTTTATCGCCTGAGAGGCTGAGAGAGAAAGAGGAGAAAGAGAGAAAGAGGCGAAATGAAAAAAAAAAGTTTCCCCCAAATTGTAAAAACCCTAATTTTTTTTAGGGTTATTGGACGGCCCACGTCCAAACTAGTTTGGACCGTATATCAATGGACTAAATTAGTTTTAGGCCCATTTGACTGTTTTAAATTTGGTAATAACTAAAACCAGTCCAAATTAATTTGGACTGGACAGCCCATGGTTTTAGAGCCCAGTTGACATCCCTAACAAGGACAACAATAGCCGCAAGTGCATGAAAGCTTCTCTTACACTCCAAAGGTCCAAGTTTGAGCTGAACAAGATCCACTAACCCCATTGTCAAGAAACCACATCCCAAAACCGACGCAACGCACGAAGAAACGATCCCAACCCTCAAAGCTGCCAAGTTCACACGCCCTTCTCCTGCTTTTAGCACACGCGCCTCCTCCTCCTCCACCACAACATTCCCGTTCCTTGTTGTTGTTGTTGTTGTCCTGATTGCTTGCTTGAGAGACATAGCGATGAGGCTGGAAAAGAGGAAGAAGCTGAAGGAGTAAACATGGCTTGAGACTAACCTCTCCGCTAATGCATTACCTTTTGCGGCGATACACCTGCGGAGATGTTGGCTCTCGGCCGCGGATGAGGATGAAACCGGGAAAGTGATGTTTCCACTTGTGGTGAGGCCGAGGAAAAGAGCAAGCGAGAAGAGGGAATTAACGTTAACGATCCCGTCTAGAGCCGTGACGTGGATAAGCGTCGTTGGGAGGAGCCGTCTCCGGAGAAACTCGACGGCGCCGGTGGAAATTGCCATTAAATTTGAATTGTTTAAGCTATACAGGATGAATAATAGTACTAATAAAGAGAAAGGTTAGCTTTTACTTGTTACTTTGAGGGAGACTGTGGGAAAATGTGTGTTAGCGTCGAAGCTAAGTATTGCGTGTCGTCTCCGCTGAGGAAAACGACGGACATGTAATGATGGGCAACGTGAATTGAACCACAAGGTACAAAACCTTTTTAGGCTTTGTATCGATACGTCGCCGTATAAGTCAAATTTATTACTCTTCTGTCTTCTCCTTTGTAGGCTATCGATATTATATATACGTCGTCGAACACTATCTTCTCATTTACGAAGATCTATTCTGATTTGGAAAAATGACAACAAAACCCATCATATGGTATATATAACTTGTCTTTAGGCCAAAGATATATGTAACTCGGATCAATAATCGTTCTTAAATGATTTTTGTTCTCTAATTTCATTTCCGGATGAATGGACTCGGAAACCATTAACCAAATACTCTGTCTTTTTTACTAATTCAAATTCTAGAAATCAATTCGTTTTGAAAATATACATTTTTCAGGTTTTCTATGTATTTGTTATATTTATTGATAAACTTCATTTTGTTTTGTTTTGTTTTTTCTTTTGTTAAAGTAAACTTCATTTTGTTATTATTGATTTAGAGTTATTAATTTTGTTACATAAAAAAATGGTGGGGATTCCAGGTTTAGTTCGGTTTTGGGTTGGTGTTCGATTCTGTTTGGTTTTCATAAAACTAACGTTTCTTCGATTTAGTTTGTTTGATTCTATTCCGTTTAAAAAAACTAATTAATGTGATTAAACTATTAAAAAAATGTAATTACTGTTTTTGTGGGTAAAGCTACCAATGGAAATGTTTTAATAACTCTTTAGATTGGTTGATCTTTTTAAAAAAAAAACAATATATATTTTTCTATGTTTTACCATTATGAGTAATAAAAATAATCATCAATAACACATCACGCCATTTACTATGCAGTTTGTTTTAATTTTTTGGTGAACTTAAAATTTTTATTTATAAAGAAAACGATTTACAGTGTATCCTACTATATTAATTGGGAAGTACAAATTTGAAACTAACCTTAAATGTGAAAAAAATTACATTCAATTGCCATTAGAAAAACTTAATTAAGATTAATAAATAAATTAAATAAATATAATTAATTAAAAACGAAAATCAGGGACACATTAAATAATATAAATTGTAGAAAAAAAAATCTATTAGAATCAAAACTAATCCTTATTTTAAAAAACAATTAACAACTGAGATTTTAAACATCTAATCAAATAAAATCTGCAACTACAAATTTTATCATACTATATTAATTGGGAAGTATAAATATGAAATTAACCTTAAAATGTGTAAAAATTACATTCAATTGCCATTAAAAACCTGAATTAAGATTAATTAATTAAATAAATAAATAAAATTAATTAAAAAATGGAAACCGGGGACACATCAAATAAAATAAATTGTAGAAGAGTAAAAAAAATCTATTAGAATCGAAACTAATTTGTACTTAAAAAAAATTAACAGGTAAGATTTTAAAAACCAAATCGAATAAAATATAAAGCTACAAATTTTATCAAAAAAATTTCCACCGTAGGTTAAAATTATTACAGACAATAAAAGGAAGCCACAGAAAAGAAAATAATGAATGTTGTTTTCAAAGATGTTTTTTAGAACTTTTACTAGCTATATTTAGTTGTTTTTTTTATATATGTTAGTAAGGATTGTGTTTAGTTGACAAATGTTTAAACAATTTTATTCATTACATGCAAATATTTTAATGAACATTTTTAAAATACAAAAATTATAATATAAGTAAACCAAATTTTTATTCACAAACTATTATAAATAACATAATAATAAAACAAATTATTACAAATTTTAATTAAAAAAATGTTCAGCCCGCGGTTTTCTGCGGGTTAGTACCTAGTAAATATTTACTAAACAAGTCTAATTTTAATTACTAAATATTTAACGTGTAGATACATATGTAAATTAATATGATTATAAATTACTAAAATATATGGTCTCAATATTATTAATTTTTTTTGGTCAACCACACAATAAATTAGAAAAGAACTCCTAGATTAGATTCCCAAACCGGAGGGAAAAAATTACAAAAAATAATTTCCAAAGCTAAAGTTCTTGAAGTCCGAGCAACCCTCAAATTTGATGCACGCGGGATCTTGTCGGGGCGAAGGATGGATAGTAATATTTGAGCAAGATGAAATCATCAAATTGATTGGAAAACGCTGGTCACTCTTCAGGGGTCTGCACCATCGCGACTAACTCTGCACAATCCATCTCAAAACATTGACAATCAGCTCCTCCAACAAGAATAGACTCCATAGCCCAAATTAAACCTTGAAGCTCTAAGTGAAGTGGGGAAGGGCAACATCGAACGCTCCTTGCGCATAACAACACTGTATTATCCTCGCTATTACCACACCACCAGCCTAAACCCACTAAAGCATCCAAAATTTTCGAAGAATCGTCAATCTGACAATATGGGAAAAGATCACGGGGTTCCAAGGGAGCGAAAAGATCCGAAGACTCTGCTGAATAGGACTGCGCCTCTTCCCATAGAATCTTATCACAAAGAGCGTGATTAATAATATCTACAGGCTACGCTTTCGTACTCTCAAAAACTTTTTTATTCCAGTCCTTCCAAAGCACCCATAAAATCCAAGGTAGCAGGTGTTGTATATCTTAAGCATCCAACGGAGATGAACCCTGGAAAATAAAATCTAAGTTTGAATACACTTAATCATAAGGGAAACCATCTGTGATCGTCGAGACCGGAGACAAATCCCAAATCATGTGCGACCGTAAACAATCAAAAAGTGCATGATTAATTATCTCAATCCCTACATCACATATTTTACACTGGGTATCACACCGTAAACCCCGATGAGCTAACCGGTCCATCACGGGTAAAGCTCCTGAAGCAATTTTTCAGAAAAAGTGTTGAACTTTCAGTGGAACCTTAAGCTTCCAAGCTTAGGCTTTGAGAGCCGTACAGGTCGGCCCAACCTCTAATTCATCAATTACCTCTAGTGTTAACCGATAGCCCGACTTGACAGAGTATTTTCATAATTTGGTATAACGCCAGATCAGACGATCCGGTCTATAAGATTTACTTGGCATCAAACTCATAATATTCTGAATAGCCACCAGATCCATAAACTCTTCTAGTATAGTCTAAGCAAATGAAAATCAAATTTATCCTCCCAGCATTTTTTTTTTATAAATAAAAGTCTGTTAGTTTAGTGGTGACTGATTTGTGTGTATAAGACAGATTTTTTTTTTGCATAACATATTTATTTTTGCATGACAAAGTTTTTATGACACAATTATTTTAGACGACAGATTTTGCTAACGATAATTACGACAGATTTATAGTTACTGGCAGATTTATTTTTCACGGTATACATATTTATAAAGTCACCATGAACTTTCATAATATATGGCAAGCTTGATATGATATCTGACAAATTTATTTTTTACAGTTATTTCAGATTTATATTTTGCATTAAAAATCTATCGTAACAGATTTGTTTTAGGTTAGTGAAGATTTATTTGAATTTAACCAAAAATCTATATATGTTTTTGTTTTTTTTTTTTTTGTTTTTTTTTTTTTTTTTTTCGTCCTATATACGTTTTTTTTTAAATTACAAAAATAACCAATATGCTGACTAATTAATAATATGGGTAAAAGAGTTACAGAAATTATGGTATAATAATTCCCAACAATATAGTCAAAAATTAATTTTGACAAATCATAAAGGTAGATTGTTATGTTACGTGGTCAAATAAGAAATAATTGATTTCTTTCTTTTTCTTAAATACTTTTCTGTAATGACTCAACAATCTTTTTGGTATATGGTTTTATATGTAAACAAATAAGCTTGTAGTTTGGATTCGAAAATCCAAAACTGAAGGAAATCAAAACAATTATTCATTCTTGATCGTATGCAGACTATATTTATTTGTTTGCATATCTAAAATCATAAAAATTGGATATATATATATATATATATATATATATATATATATAACGTGAACATCATTAGAGAGTAAATCAAGCTGTGTATTAGTTGACAAATTAAAAATAAGAAGAGATGGCTCCCTATCCTCCATGTTGGTCTGGCGCTTGCGAAGATCCAGAGTGTTGTGCTCGTGGTATTATTTCCATTCTCATTTTCATTTCATTTTTTTTTTAACAATAACATGTTATTACTATTTCTAAATAAAGAATTTTCCAGGAAAGAAGTGTAGGTGGCCAGAACTAGTTGGAAAAAGTGGGGAAATTGCAAAAATGACGATTGAAAGAGAAAATCAAAATGTGTTAGCGATTGTCCTTCGAGCAAGAGACGGGCGTATTGACAACTTTTGCTGCAACAGAGTCTTTGTGGGTATAGATACCAATGGAAATGTTTTAATAACTCCTCAGATTGGTTGATCTTTTAAAAAAAAACAATATTTATTTTTCTATGTTTTACCATTATGAGTAATAAAAATAATCATCAATAACACATCACGCCATTTACTATGCAATTTGTTTTAATTTTTTGGTGAACTTAAAATTTTCATTTATAAAGAAAACGATTTACAGTGTATAAATATTTACTAGACAAGTCTATTTTTAATTACTAAATATTTAACGTGTAGATACATATGTAATTAATATGATTATAAGTTACTAAAATATATGGTCTCAATATTATTAATTTTTTTTGGTCAACCACACAATAAATTAGAAAAGAACTCCTAGATTAGATTCCCAAACCGGAGGGAAAAAATTACAAAAAATAATTTCCAAAGCTAAAGTTCTTGAAGTCCGAGCAACCCTCAAATTTGATGCACGCGGGATCTTGTCGGGGCGAAGGATGGATAGTAATATTTGAGCAAGATGAAATCATCAAATTGATTGGAAAACGCTGGTCACTCTTCAGGGGTCTGCACCATCGCGACTAACTCTGCACAATCCATCTCAAAACATTGACAATCAGCTCCTCCAACAAGAATAGACTCCATAGCCCAAATTAAACCTTGAAGCTCTAAGTGAAGTGGGGAAGGGCAACATCGAACGCTCCTTGCGCATAACAACACTGTATTATCCTCGCTATTACCACACCACCAGCCTAAACCCACTAAAGCATCCAAAATTTTCGAAGAATCGTCAATCTGACAATATGGGAAAAGATCACGGGGTTCCAAGGGAGCGAAAAGATCCGAAGACTCTGCTGAATAGGACTGCGCCTCTTCCCATAGAATCTTATCACAAAGAGCGTGATTAATAATATCTACAGGCTACGCTTTCGTACTCTCAAAAACTTTTTTATTCCAGTCCTTCCAAAGCACCCATAAAATCCAAGGTAGCAGGTGTTGTATATCTTAAGCATCCAACGGAGATGAACCCTGGAAAATAAAATCTAAGTTTGAATACACTTAATCATAAGGGAAACCATCTGTGATCGTCGAGACCGGAGACAAATCCCAAATCATGTGCGACCGTAAACAATCAAAAAGTGCATGATTAATTATCTCAATCCCTACATCACATATTTTACACTGGGTATCACACCGTAAACCCCGATGAGCTAACCGGTCCATCACGGGTAAAGCTCCTGAAGCAATTTTTCAGAAAAAGTGTTGAACTTTCAGTGGAACCTTAAGCTTCCAAGCTTAGGCTTTGAGAGCCGTACAGGTCGGCCCAACCTCTAATTCATCAATTACCTCTAGTGTTAACCGATAGCCCGACTTGACAGAGTATTTTCATAATTTGGTATAACGCCAGATCAGACGATCCGGTCTATAAGATTTACTTGGCATCAAACTCATAATATTCTGAATAGCCACCAGATCCATAAACTCTTCTAGTATAGTCTAAGCAAATGAAAATCAAATTTATCCTCCCAGCATTTTTTTTTTATAAATAAAAGTCTGTTAGTTTAGTGGTGACTGATTTGTGTGTATAAGACAGATTTTTTTTTTGCATAACATATTTATTTTTGCATGACAAAGTTTTTATGACACAATTATTTTAGACGACAGATTTTGCTAACGATAATTACGACAGATTTATAGTTACTGGCAGATTTATTTTTCACGGTATACATATTTATAAAGTCACCATGAACTTTCATAATATATGGCAAGCTTGATATGATATCTGACAAATTTATTTTTTACAGTTATTTCAGATTTATATTTTGCATTAAAAATCTATCGTAACAGATTTGTTTTAGGTTAGTGAAGATTTATTTGAATTTAACCAAAAATCTATATATGTTTTTGTTTTTTTTTTTTTTGTTTTTTTTTTTTTTTTTTTCGTCCTATATACGTTTTTTTTTAAATTACAAAAATAACCAATATGCTGACTAATTAATAATATGGGTAAAAGAGTTACAGAAATTATGGTATAATAATTCCCAACAATATAGTCAAAAATTAATTTTGACAAATCATAAAGGTAGATTGTTATGTTACGTGGTCAAATAAGAAATAATTGATTTCTTTCTTTTTCTTAAATACTTTTCTGTAATGACTCAACAATCTTTTTGGTATATGGTTTTATATGTAAACAAATAAGCTTGTAGTTTGGATTCGAAAATCCAAAACTGAAGGAAATCAAAACAATTATTCATTCTTGATCGTATGCAGACTATATTTATTTGTTTGCATATCTAAAATCATAAAAATTGGATATATATATATATATATATATATATATATATATATAACGTGAACATCATTAGAGAGTAAATCAAGCTGTGTATTAGTTGACAAATTAAAAATAAGAAGAGATGGCTCCCTATCCTCCATGTTGGTCTGGCGCTTGCGAAGATCCAGAGTGTTGTGCTCGTGGTATTATTTCCATTCTCATTTTCATTTCATTTTTTTTTTAACAATAACATGTTATTACTATTTCTAAATAAAGAATTTTCCAGGAAAGAAGTGTAGGTGGCCAGAACTAGTTGGAAAAAGTGGGGAAATTGCAAAAATGACGATTGAAAGAGAAAATCAAAATGTGTTAGCGATTGTCCTTCGAGCAAGAGACGGGCGTATTGACAACTTTTGCTGCAACAGAGTCTTTGTGGGTATAGATACCAATGGAAATGTTTTAATAACTCCTCAGATTGGTTGATCTTTTAAAAAAAAACAATATTTATTTTTCTATGTTTTACCATTATGAGTAATAAAAATAATCATCAATAACACATCACGCCATTTACTATGCAATTTGTTTTAATTTTTTGGTGAACTTAAAATTTTCATTTATAAAGAAAACGATTTACAGTGTATAAATATTTACTAGACAAGTCTATTTTTAATTACTAAATATTTAACGTGTAGATACATATGTAATTAATATGATTATAAGTTACTAAAATATATGGTCTCAATATTATTAATTTTTTTTGGTCAACCACACAATAAATTAGAAAAGAACTCCTAGATTAGATTCCCAAACCGGAGGGAAAAAATTACAAAAAATAATTTCCAAAGCTAAAGTTCTTGAAGTCCGAGCAACCCTCAAATTTGATGCACGCGGGATCTTGTCGGGGCGAAGGATGGATAGTAATATTTGAGCAAGATGAAATCATCAAATTGATTGGAAAACGCTGGTCACTCTTCAGGGGTCTGCACCATCGCGACTAACTCTGCACAATCCATCTCAAAACATTGACAATCAGCTCCTCCAACAAGAATAGACTCCATAGCCCAAATTAAACCTTGAAGCTCTAAGTGAAGTGGGGAAGGGCAACATCGAACGCTCCTTGCGCATAACAACACTGTATTATCCTCGCTATTACCACACCACCAGCCTAAACCCACTAAAGCATCCAAAATTTTCGAAGAATCGTCAATCTGACAATATGGGAAAAGATCACGGGGTTCCAAGGGAGCGAAAAGATCCGAAGACTCTGCTGAATAGGACTGCGCCTCTTCCCATAGAATCTTATCACAAAGAGCGTGATTAATAATATCTACAGGCTACGCTTTCGTACTCTCAAAAACTTTTTTATTCCAGTCCTTCCAAAGCACCCATAAAATCCAAGGTAGCAGGTGTTGTATATCTTAAGCATCCAACGGAGATGAACCCTGGAAAATAAAATCTAAGTTTGAATACACTTAATCATAAGGGAAACCATCTGTGATCGTCGAGACCGGAGACAAATCCCAAATCATGTGCGACCGTAAACAATCAAAAAGTGCATGATTAATTATCTCAATCCCTACATCACATATTTTACACTGGGTATCACACCGTAAACCCCGATGAGCTAACCGGTCCATCACGGGTAAAGCTCCTGAAGCAATTTTTCAGAAAAAGTGTTGAACTTTCAGTGGAACCTTAAGCTTCCAAGCTTAGGCTTTGAGAGCCGTACAGGTCGGCCCAACCTCTAATTCATCAATTACCTCTAGTGTTAACCGATAGCCCGACTTGACAGAGTATTTTCATAATTTGGTATAACGCCAGATCAGACGATCCGGTCTATAAGATTTACTTGGCATCAAACTCATAATATTCTGAATAGCCACCAGATCCATAAACTCTTCTAGTATAGTCTAAGCAAATGAAAATCAAATTTATCCTCCCAGCATTTTTTTTTTATAAATAAAAGTCTGTTAGTTTAGTGGTGACTGATTTGTGTGTATAAGACAGATTTTTTTTTTGCATAACATATTTATTTTTGCATGACAAAGTTTTTATGACACAATTATTTTAGACGACAGATTTTGCTAACGATAATTACGACAGATTTATAGTTACTGGCAGATTTATTTTTCACGGTATACATATTTATAAAGTCACCATGAACTTTCATAATATATGGCAAGCTTGATATGATATCTGACAAATTTATTTTTTACAGTTATTTCAGATTTATATTTTGCATTAAAAATCTATCGTAACAGATTTGTTTTAGGTTAGTGAAGATTTATTTGAATTTAACCAAAAATCTATATATGTTTTTGTTTTTTTTTTTTTTGTTTTTTTTTTTTTTTTTTTCGTCCTATATACGTTTTTTTTTAAATTACAAAAATAACCAATATGCTGACTAATTAATAATATGGGTAAAAGAGTTACAGAAATTATGGTATAATAATTCCCAACAATATAGTCAAAAATTAATTTTGACAAATCATAAAGGTAGATTGTTATGTTACGTGGTCAAATAAGAAATAATTGATTTCTTTCTTTTTCTTAAATACTTTTCTGTAATGACTCAACAATCTTTTTGGTATATGGTTTTATATGTAAACAAATAAGCTTGTAGTTTGGATTCGAAAATCCAAAACTGAAGGAAATCAAAACAATTATTCATTCTTGATCGTATGCAGACTATATTTATTTGTTTGCATATCTAAAATCATAAAAATTGGATATATATATATATATATATATATATATATATATATAACGTGAACATCATTAGAGAGTAAATCAAGCTGTGTATTAGTTGACAAATTAAAAATAAGAAGAGATGGCTCCCTATCCTCCATGTTGGTCTGGCGCTTGCGAAGATCCAGAGTGTTGTGCTCGTGGTATTATTTCCATTCTCATTTTCATTTCATTTTTTTTTTAACAATAACATGTTATTACTATTTCTAAATAAAGAATTTTCCAGGAAAGAAGTGTAGGTGGCCAGAACTAGTTGGAAAAAGTGGGGAAATTGCAAAAATGACGATTGAAAGAGAAAATCAAAATGTGTTAGCGATTGTCCTTCGAGCAAGAGACGGGCGTATTGACAACTTTTGCTGCAACAGAGTCTTTGTGGGTATAGATACCAATGGAAATGTTTTAATAACTCCTCAGATTGGTTGATCTTTTAAAAAAAAACAATATTTATTTTTCTATGTTTTACCATTATGAGTAATAAAAATAATCATCAATAACACATCACGCCATTTACTATGCAATTTGTTTTAATTTTTTGGTGAACTTAAAATTTTCATTTATAAAGAAAACGATTTACAGTGTATAAATATTTACTAGACAAGTCTATTTTTAATTACTAAATATTTAACGTGTAGATACATATGTAATTAATATGATTATAAGTTACTAAAATATATGGTCTCAATATTATTAATTTTTTTTGGTCAACCACACAATAAATTAGAAAAGAACTCCTAGATTAGATTCCCAAACCGGAGGGAAAAAATTACAAAAAATAATTTCCAAAGCTAAAGTTCTTGAAGTCCGAGCAACCCTCAAATTTGATGCACGCGGGATCTTGTCGGGGCGAAGGATGGATAGTAATATTTGAGCAAGATGAAATCATCAAATTGATTGGAAAACGCTGGTCACTCTTCAGGGGTCTGCACCATCGCGACTAACTCTGCACAATCCATCTCAAAACATTGACAATCAGCTCCTCCAACAAGAATAGACTCCATAGCCCAAATTAAACCTTGAAGCTCTAAGTGAAGTGGGGAAGGGCAACATCGAACGCTCCTTGCGCATAACAACACTGTATTATCCTCGCTATTACCACACCACCAGCCTAAACCCACTAAAGCATCCAAAATTTTCGAAGAATCGTCAATCTGACAATATGGGAAAAGATCACGGGGTTCCAAGGGAGCGAAAAGATCCGAAGACTCTGCTGAATAGGACTGCGCCTCTTCCCATAGAATCTTATCACAAAGAGCGTGATTAATAATATCTACAGGCTACGCTTTCGTACTCTCAAAAACTTTTTTATTCCAGTCCTTCCAAAGCACCCATAAAATCCAAGGTAGCAGGTGTTGTATATCTTAAGCATCCAACGGAGATGAACCCTGGAAAATAAAATCTAAGTTTGAATACACTTAATCATAAGGGAAACCATCTGTGATCGTCGAGACCGGAGACAAATCCCAAATCATGTGCGACCGTAAACAATCAAAAAGTGCATGATTAATTATCTCAATCCCTACATCACATATTTTACACTGGGTATCACACCGTAAACCCCGATGAGCTAACCGGTCCATCACGGGTAAAGCTCCTGAAGCAATTTTTCAGAAAAAGTGTTGAACTTTCAGTGGAACCTTAAGCTTCCAAGCTTAGGCTTTGAGAGCCGTACAGGTCGGCCCAACCTCTAATTCATCAATTACCTCTAGTGTTAACCGATAGCCCGACTTGACAGAGTATTTTCATAATTTGGTATAACGCCAGATCAGACGATCCGGTCTATAAGATTTACTTGGCATCAAACTCATAATATTCTGAATAGCCACCAGATCCATAAACTCTTCTAGTATAGTCTAAGCAAATGAAAATCAAATTTATCCTCCCAGCATTTTTTTTTTATAAATAAAAGTCTGTTAGTTTAGTGGTGACTGATTTGTGTGTATAAGACAGATTTTTTTTTTGCATAACATATTTATTTTTGCATGACAAAGTTTTTATGACACAATTATTTTAGACGACAGATTTTGCTAACGATAATTACGACAGATTTATAGTTACTGGCAGATTTATTTTTCACGGTATACATATTTATAAAGTCACCATGAACTTTCATAATATATGGCAAGCTTGATATGATATCTGACAAATTTATTTTTTACAGTTATTTCAGATTTATATTTTGCATTAAAAATCTATCGTAACAGATTTGTTTTAGGTTAGTGAAGATTTATTTGAATTTAACCAAAAATCTATATATGTTTTTGTTTTTTTTTTTTTTGTTTTTTTTTTTTTTTTTTTCGTCCTATATACGTTTTTTTTTAAATTACAAAAATAACCAATATGCTGACTAATTAATAATATGGGTAAAAGAGTTACAGAAATTATGGTATAATAATTCCCAACAATATAGTCAAAAATTAATTTTGACAAATCATAAAGGTAGATTGTTATGTTACGTGGTCAAATAAGAAATAATTGATTTCTTTCTTTTTCTTAAATACTTTTCTGTAATGACTCAACAATCTTTTTGGTATATGGTTTTATATGTAAACAAATAAGCTTGTAGTTTGGATTCGAAAATCCAAAACTGAAGGAAATCAAAACAATTATTCATTCTTGATCGTATGCAGACTATATTTATTTGTTTGCATATCTAAAATCATAAAAATTGGATATATATATATATATATATATATATATATATATATAACGTGAACATCATTAGAGAGTAAATCAAGCTGTGTATTAGTTGACAAATTAAAAATAAGAAGAGATGGCTCCCTATCCTCCATGTTGGTCTGGCGCTTGCGAAGATCCAGAGTGTTGTGCTCGTGGTATTATTTCCATTCTCATTTTCATTTCATTTTTTTTTTAACAATAACATGTTATTACTATTTCTAAATAAAGAATTTTCCAGGAAAGAAGTGTAGGTGGCCAGAACTAGTTGGAAAAAGTGGGGAAATTGCAAAAATGACGATTGAAAGAGAAAATCAAAATGTGTTAGCGATTGTCCTTCGAGCAAGAGACGGGCGTATTGACAACTTTTGCTGCAACAGAGTCTTTGTGGGTATAGATACCAATGGAAATGTTTTAATAACTCCTCAGATTGGTTGATCTTTTAAAAAAAAACAATATTTATTTTTCTATGTTTTACCATTATGAGTAATAAAAATAATCATCAATAACACATCACGCCATTTACTATGCAATTTGTTTTAATTTTTTGGTGAACTTAAAATTTTCATTTATAAAGAAAACGATTTACAGTGTATAAATATTTACTAGACAAGTCTATTTTTAATTACTAAATATTTAACGTGTAGATACATATGTAATTAATATGATTATAAGTTACTAAAATATATGGTCTCAATATTATTAATTTTTTTTTGGGTCAACCACACAATAAATTAGAAAAAAACTCCTAGATTGGGTTTCCATACTGGAGGGAAAAAATTTACAAAAAATAATTTCCAAAGCTAAAGTTCTTGAAGATCGAGCAACCCTCAAATTTGACGCACGCGGGATCTTGGTTGGGGCGAAGGATGGATAGTAATATTTGAGCAAGATGAAATCATCAAATTGATTGGAAAATGCCGGCTACTTTTTAGGGGTCTGCACCACCGCGACTAACTCTGCACAATCTATCTCAAAACATTGACTATCAGCTCCTCCAACAAGAATAGACTCCATAGCCCAAATTAAATCTTGAAGCTCTAAGTGAAGTGGGGAAGGACAACGTCGAACGGTCCTTGCTCCTAACAACACCGTCTTATCCTTGCTATTACCACACCACCAGCCTAGACCCACTAAAGCATCCAAAATTTTCGAAGAATCGTCAATCTCACAATGTGGGAAAAGATCACGGGGTTCCAAGGGAGCGAAAAGATCCGAAGACTCTGCTGAATAGGACTGCGCCTCTTCCCATAGAATCTTGTCACAAAGAGCGTTATTAATAATATCTACAGGCTACGCTCTCGTACTCTCAAAAACTTTTTTATTCCAGTCCTTCCAAAGCACCCATAAAATCTAAGGTAGCAGGTGTTGTATATCTGAAGCATCCGATGGAGATGAACCCCCCCTGGAAAATAAAATCTAAGTTTGAATACACTTAATCATAAGGGAAACAATCTGTGATCTTCGAGACCGGAGACAAATCCCAAATCATGTGCGAGCGTGAACAATCAAAAAATGCATGATTAATTATCTCTCCCTACATCACATATTTTACACTTGGTATCACACCGTACACCCCGATGAGCTAACCGGTCCATCACGGGTAAAGCTCTTGAAGCAATTTTTCAGAAAAGTGTTGAGCTTTCAGTGGAACCTTAAGCTTCCAAGCTTGGGCTTTGAGAGTCGTACAGGTCGGCCCAACCTCTAATTTATCAATTAACTCTAGTGCTAACTGATAGCCCGACTTGACAGAGTATTTTCCGGATTTGGTATAATGCCAGACCAGATGATCCGGTCTATAAGATTTACTTGGCGCCAAACTCATAATATTCTGAATATCCACCGGATCCATAAACTCTTCCAGTATAGGCAAATGAAAATTAAATTTACCCTCCCAGCATTTTTTAAAAAAAATTTCAAAAGTCTGTCAGTTTAATGGTGACAGATTTGTTTGTATAAGACAGATTTTTTTACACAACATATTTATTTTTGCATGACAAATATTTTGTGACACTATTAGTTTGGACGACATATTTTGTTAACGATAGTTACGAAAAATTTATAGTTACTGGCAGATTTATTTTTCACTATATACATATTTATAAAGTCACCATGAACTTTCATAATATATGGCAAGCTTGATATAATATCTGACAAATTTATTTTTACAGTTATTTCATATTTATATTTTGCATTAACAATCTATCGTAACACATTTGTTTTAGGTTAGTGAAGATTTATTTAAATTTAACCAAAAATCTAAAAACGTTTTTTTTAAATTACAAAAGTAACCAATATGATGACTAATTAATAATATGGGTAAAAGAGTTACAGAAATTATGGTTAAATAATTGCCAATAATATAGTCAAAAATTAATTTTGACAAATCATAAAGGTAGATTGTTATGTTACGTGGTCAAATAAGAAATAGTTGATTTCTTTCTTTTTCTTAAATACTTTTCTGTAATGACTCAACGATCTTTTTGGTATATGGTTTTATATGTAAACAATTGGATTCAAAAATTCAAAACTGAAGGAAATCAAAACAATTATTCATTCTTGATCGTATGCAGACTACATTTATTTGTTAGCATATCTAAAAACATAAAAATTGGATATATATAACGTGAACATCATTAGAGAGTAAATCAAGTTGTGTATTCGTTGACAAATTAAAAATAAGAAGAGATGGCTCCCTATCCTCCATGTTGGTCTGGCGCTTGCGAAGATCCAGAGTATTGTGCTCGTGGTATTATTTCCATTCTCATTTTCATTTCATTTTTTTTTTAACAATAACATGTTATTACTATTTCTAAATAAAGCATTTTCCACTAAAGAAGTGTAGGTGGCCAGAACTAGTTGGAAAAAGTGGGGAAATTGCGAAAATGACGATTGAAAGAGAAAATCCAAATGTGTTAGCGATTGTCCTTCGAGCAAGAGATGGGCGTATTGACAACTTTTGCTGCAACAGTCTTTGTGGGTATAATACCAATGGAAATGTTTTAATAACTCCTCAGATTGGTTGATCTTTTAAAAAGAAAAACAATATATATTTTTCTATGTTTTACCATTATGAGTAATAAAAATAATCATCAATAACACATCACGCCATTTACTATGCAGTTTGTTTTAATTTTTTGGTGAACTTAAA
>NC_025693.1:16631701-16632041 GCF_000633955.1 Camelina sativa
CGAGAAGACACGCGGCCACACCACCCGGCCAAAGCTCAACCGATGGAGTTCAAGTGCTGAAGGCGCGAAGACACACGCGGCCAGGCGACGGGGCCAAACCTAGACCGGTCGAGCACACACGGCCGCAGCACTCGGCCGAACCATGGCCGATGGAGTTCACACTAATCCTGTTTTATTGTTGACCCGGGTTTGACCCAGTTTGTTTTGGGTTGACCTAGGTTCTTTTCTCCTTTACTATAAATACTCTAAACCTATTAAGGAGACTTATATCTTATCTTATCTTTTGTTTTAGCAGCCACTTAGGGTTCTTAAGCTTGTTTACTCTTGGTTATTGAATCTT
>NC_025693.1:16633919-16635909 GCF_000633955.1 Camelina sativa
TTTTTTTTTTTTTTTTTTTCAAATTTTTTTGATTTTTCTCAAAACATAGCTATTAACAAATGCATGACACTAAGAAGAATGAAAGTCAAAATAAAACACAATGTTAGATGGTTAGTCACTCTCCCAAACTTAATTCACACAGTCCCTGTGTGAGAAAAGTCCAAGAGAGATACTAACAAAGAGGAAAATAAATAAAGAAAAAGACTCTATGTACAAGGTCTTGGAATGTACCTCTAGTCCATGGAGAAATCAAGAGAGTAGGAGGAGTTTCTAGTACATGGTGTTGGAGACCTCTCTGCTCTTCTCTTCCTCCTTTGTCTCCTCTCATATTCTGAAGCTCTAGGTGGTTCATAGAAACCAAGGGCAGTGCTAGGTTCACCATGGAATGAGTGCCTTTCTAATTCATCCTCAACTTCATCTTCTTGTTCTTCTCTTGAGTCCACAACAACTTCAGGGTTTGGATTGGAGGTACTTGCAATGGCTAGTTTTTCTTCCACATTCTTCAATCTTTTGTGCAAACTTTTCATTCCCTTAACCAACTTCTTGATGTTTTTCCCTTGCCAGTTAGCCAAACGCTGGAGAAGATGGATGTGGCTGTGTGCTGCTCTAAGAGATTTGTTTGTAGTAGCCTCTTCAAAGGGTTGGAAGGCATACCTAGCACTGCCATAGGCTGGACTAGGAGGAGCTTCTTGTTGATCATCCTCAGCTTGACTTCTCTCCTTGTTTGAAGTTGTTGTTGGAATCACTGGCCCATCATCCTTAAAAGAGTAGAGGAAGTCATCTTGTATTTGGCAGCATATTCCAAACATGTCATAGAGAGATGTGACATCCTTTTGAGGGAGCAAGAGCCTCTTCTTCCTAAAGCTTGAGAAAATGTACCCATAGTAGACATAGAACCCCTTCTCAGTTTGGCCATCCAAATAAGTTGTCTTCTTGAGGTAGACTGGATCAAGCCTTGCAATATCATGGTCAAACTCTCCTAGCTGAACCCCCTTTGCTTGTAAGATGGGGGTGACAAGACCACCCATACTTAGAATTGGTGTCTTATCACTTGTTGTCCAAACCCAACTTTGGTAATGGAGCAATTGATGGAGGAAGACAGCAGCAACACATGTGTTTTCGGCATTAGAAAATGGTTGGTTCCCTCCTTCATAGGTTCTTATGAAAGGTTGCAGCCCTGCTAGAAGACAACCAAGTTCATTTGCCTGAACACCTCCAGCCTCTCTTCTTGCAAAAAGAGTGTGAGAGAGAACCTTGTGAGCATATCTCACTGTAGGATGCTGAATGCTTGAGTTCTTGAGCTGACCAGGTTTGTACTTTCCCACTCCAATATCTTGCCAAAAAGAACGGAACTCCCTTNCTTTGAACCCCAGCCTTTTCTTTCAAGCCTTGTATTGATTTGTTGAGTGAGGCCTCTTCTTGATAATGCTATAGGTTGTGAAATCTTGAGAGTATTGAGAATGACAAAGAACTGGCTCTTGTTTTAGCTAGGCTTGGAATCTTTATAGCTAGCTAATAAGACTGGTTTTGAAAGAAATAGATGGTTAGAATGTTGATTTGGGTTCAAGTTTGGGAACAAGAGAGAATAAGAAGGGAAATAAAGGTTTACTTGGTCAAAGGAAAAGAAAAATCTCTAAGGTTAAGTTAATATTAAGCTCTTTGTCTCAAAGAAAAGGGATAGAAAGTATTGCTATAGTCTCCTAGAATCAAATTGAAAAGAGTAAAGAAAAATGAAACAAAATTGGGAGTATAGCATAGAATGAATAAGAAAGAAAATGAGCTAGTGTTTAAAGCAAGAATAGCCTTAGAGATTCAATATAAAAAAAAATAAAGGAATAAGGCCAAAAGTAAAGAAGAAAAAGGGTTGAGTTGAATAAGGTTGAGTTTTTGGGTTTAAAAGAAAGATAAAAAGAAGAATAAGGGGTAGAAAAGCTTTTAGGTGGGTAGAACATCAAGAGCTAAGCTTTGTATGCCCAAATTATTCTTGGTC
>NC_025693.1:16637249-16644740 GCF_000633955.1 Camelina sativa
GCGCCTTCAGCACTTGAACTCCATCGGTTGAGCTTTGGCCGGGTGGTGTGGCCGCGTGTCTTCTCGCGCCTTGGTCGTCTAAACACCATCGGCCATGGCTTGGCCGCGTGTGGTGCCCGCGTGTGCCTTCGCACTTTAGTCATCTAAACACCATCGGTTGAACTTTGGCCGGGTGGTGTGGTCGCGTGGCTTCGATCGGGGAGCTCTTGGCCGCGTGGGATGGCCGCTTGTGCCTTCGCACTCTCACCTTTCGGCAACTACTCCTCTTTGCAATAAAACAGACCCAAATGCTCCAAATGTGTAGGGATCACTCCAAGAACCTGAAAGAATAACAACTAGATGCAAATGCTCCTAAAACAACCTAGAATGACATAATTATGCAACAAGATTATGCAAGAACAAGGCTTAAAACCCAACAAAAACACAAGATATCAACTCCCCCAAACTTATCTCTTGCTGGTCCTCAAGCAAGAACCAAACAAAAAGTGAGAGAGAGAGGTTTAAAAATGGGATTCAGAACCTAAAGGCATAAGATAAAGGATTCAAACCAAAGTCCTTAGATGCAGTTCAATGGTGCTAAGATCAATCAAAGTCCTTACAAATATTTTTCTAGGCTTAACACAATGCATCACTCTAGTTCATCTTCTATCTATTGGCAAAGACTTGCAATCCTATTGAACATCTCTCTCACACTCTTTTTGCAAGAGTACTAAGTCAAACTTTAACAAAATTTATTTAAATTTAGTTAATTTTAATTATATTTTTTCGGGTACCCGGTAGTTCGGGTACTAATTGGGTTCTGAAAATTGTAACCCAAACCGACCCGAACCCGGTACTACCCGAACCGAACCGAACCCAAACATAGTAAAATACCCGAATGGGTTCTATTTTCCATTACCCATTAACCCGAACCCGAACGGGTAATACCCGAACCCAAACGGGTAACCCGAATGCCCAGCCCTATCGCAAACGAGCACGCCGCAGACCCTCAAACCAGAGAGCGAGAGCTTCTGTGAGAAAACTGAGCGACTCAAACACTTTTCCTAATGTTTTTACATTTTAATTCATAACTTTTTCTCATTTCTTTAGATTTCTATCCTGTATTCTTTCTACTCTACTCTACCGTTTACTATAATGCAATTTTCATTCTTATTTGTTGTTTTGTTTCTTGTTATTATGTTCGAGTAGTGTAGTAAAGTTTCTAGGGATGGGATAGATGATTTTGTGTTCTTGATCGGTTAGGATGTCTTAGTTTGATTGTATGTGATTGATAGATTTCTTTCTAGGTTGGTGTTCTTAATGATGTCAACAGACCGAGAGGTTGAGATTAGATCTAAGGTGTTTTACCACCGAGAGGTGTAGATGAGATGCTTGAATCAACCAATGCTAGAGGTTTACTCACTTAGCCTAAGAGATTAGATGAGTAAGAGGTTTACTGACAATAATGAATCGGATTTTAATGCCTGCTTGGTCATGTTTCTCCAACGAGAGTTGGGTAGGGAAGTGATTCAAGGTTGATTGTTTCTAGTGCGAGAGTGTGGTAACAAGATTTAGAGATTCATTGTCTAGGAAATATTTGTTTGAGGCATGTAAGGCATTTGTATTGGTCAAGAATGCTTAGGATTCGATTACCCCATCCTTAGAAGCTTTCGTATTTTAATTGCTTGCATTTTCCTTCATCAATCGATCACTTATCCGATCAGGTACACGATAACCTGCATCGAGTAATACCTCGAGTTGTTCATATCTCATTTGCATACTCGATCACCCCACCCGATCATGTACTCGAATGCTTGCATCAAGTGCTTAGGTCGTGTGATTTCTTGTTTATATTATTTTCTTTTATTATTTTAGGATTGTTAGAACAAAACTCTATTTGCTTGGCTTGACTTGTACTGTTCTGATCATATTCTTCCTGCTAGTGAAAAACAACCATTTGGATTGATAACCCTTTGTACTACAACTGCATAGGGAATTGATACCCTGGGTGAATCATTGAGGAGACAATGAACAATCAAAATGGTCCACTAGCTCCTCAAGCACGGACCAACATAGGAGCAGGGGATGCTCCATCTACTCACACTTAATGGAATGGCATTGTGCCACCTGCTGTGCAGAACAACAATTTTGAGATCAAGAGTAGTCTCATCCAGATGATACAGAGTAATAAGTTTAATGGATTGCCAATGGAGGACCCATTGGATCATTTGGATGAATTTGATAGGCTCTGTAGCCTAACCAAGATAAATGGAGTTAGTGAGGATGGCTTCAAACTCAGGCTTTTCCCATTCTCTTTGGGAGACAAAGCACACATATGGGAGAAATCACTCCCCAAGGAGTCCATCACCACTTGAGAAGCGTGCAAGAAGTCATTCCTGGCCAAATTCTTCTCCAACTCCAGAACCGCAAGGCTGAGAAATGATATTTCCGGCTTTGTTCAGAAGAACAATGAGACGTTCAGTGAAGCTTGGGAACGTTTCAAGGGATACACTACCCGATGTCCACACCATGGCTTCAGTAATGCTTCATTGCTGAGTACACTTTACAGAGGAGTGGTCCCCAAGATACGGATGTTGCTGGACACCGCAAGTAATGGTAACTCCCTCAACAAGGATGTTGATAAAGGTTGGGACCTAGTGGAGAACTTGGCTCAATCTGATGGGAACTACAATGAGGAGTACGATCGCACTATGCGATCTACAGGAGAGGAAGATGCCAAGTACAAGAGGGACATGAAAGCCCTCAATGACAAGCTTGATAAACTACTCAACTAGCAGCAGCATGTTCATGCCATATCAGAGGAAGAGCAGTTTCTACAACGAGATGGGGAGACTGTACAAATAGAGGATGTCAACTTTATCAACAACCAAGGAGGTTACAACAAAGGGTACAACAACTACAAGCCAAATCCGAATCTGTCTTATCGGAACCCAAATGTTGCAAATCCTCAGGACCAAACTTATCCATATGCAGTTCAAGGGAACCAGGTCCAGCAGAAGCCTTTTGTTCAGTACAATCAAGGTTATGCCCCTAAGCAGCAATATTCTGGAAACTACAGCCAACCAACTGGATTCCAACAGCATCAAGGCCAGTAGAACTAATCACAGGAAGCTGAGTTACGCGGCCTACTTCAGCAAATGATTCAGAATCAGGCTTCAGCATCTATGGACATCGCGAAACGGTTTGCAGAGATGAGCAACAAAATCAACTCAGGATACAATGATTTGAATGCAAAGTACGAATCACTCAACACTAAGGTTAGATACCTAGAAGGCCACCACAACAACCAACCAGCTCCAAAGACAACCAACTCCCAGGAAAGGCTGTTCAAAACCCTAAGGATTATGCTACTGCCCAAGCCATCTTCCTTGATAATGACTATGAGGATTACCTCACTGGGGACAGTGATGGTGAAGATGGGGAGGATATGGATCTCCCAATGATAAATGAGGCCAAGTACTACATATCCGAGTATGAACCCGAGCCTTCACCCGAGGAGACTGATCGAGTTGATGATCGAGCAATGGTTCGAGAATCACAAATGGAAGAACCACCCGAAGCTGAACCCGATGACCTACCCGATGATGATGATCGGGTGATACATAGAGTAGATGTTGAGATAAGAGATCAACCTCAACTACCTGTACCAAAGGAAGGGGAGTTAGAGGAAAGGTTCAACACTGCACTTGACATACAGTTGGAGGCGCTTGCAGAGCGTATGGCTAAGCGTAAAGCTCCACCACCTAAGCTTTTGCCACCACACAAACTTCAGGAGAAAGCTGCCAAGGAAGCATTGGAGAATGAGGTTAAGGAAGCTGTCAAGGAAATTGGGTTCTAAATTCTCAGGAGTGGAGTGTGCTTAGATCCTGATCTGCGTATTGAGGAAAAATTGGACGATCCTGGCTATTTTACTTTGCCATGCTCGATAGGACTTCGGATTTTCAAGAATTGCTTGTGCGGCCTTGGAGCTTCAGTTAGCATTATGCCGCTGTCAGTAGCCAACAAGATGGGATTTACCAGTTTTAAACCAAGTAATCTGTATTCGGTTCTGGCTGATAGAACCGTGAGGCATCCGATTGGGATCCTGGAAAATCTGCCTCTCAGGGTTGGAAAAGTGGAAGTTCCTACTAACTTTATGATCCTTGACATGGATAAGGAACCAGACGATCCACTTATCCTAGGAAGACCATTCTTGGCAACAGTTGGTGTTGTGATCGAAGTAAAGCAAGGCAGGATCAGAATAGAGCATGGTGAGCACTTCAAGACGGAGTTTGATGTGAAGAAGGGGATTAAGAGGCCAACCATTGATGGTCTTTTCCACTAAGACAAAGCAGAGAAAAGTCAAGCATCTTGAGGAGGTCAACACTACATTTACCTTGGAACCTGGACAAAACCTAGAGAATCAGTTGAACCAGCCTGCTATTGTGGAGAGGATTCCAGAACCTCCTCCACCTGGATCCCATGCTTAAGGAGCATGAAGAGTCAAGCTTAGTGACTTTAAACAAGCTCACTTGGGAGGAAGTCCCAAAGGTATCTTTTGTTTGTTTTAATTTTGTTTTGTTTGTTTTATCTTATTTTCTATTTTTGAATTTTCATTAAAAAAAAAAGGAAAAGTAAAAGAGGAAATTGAGGAACCTGAGGGTCAACCCGACACCGTACTCGACGCGCCTGATCGTGTCCCTGCTCGGGTGGCGAGTGGAGTCAGAAATCCACAAGCCAAGCCCACTCTCGGTGAAGCCCACCAACCAAACCCTACTCTATTTAACGGTTTCGAACCCTTCCTCCTTAGCAGCTTCGATAAGTTTCTCACAACCCTAGAATTTTTGTTCTTGTTTCCATACTTTCTATTCTCTCTAAAACTCGAGTTTCATTCGATTTTCTTTGGAACTAACCCTATTAACCTCGAGACTTAGCTTTTTCTTCTCAAGAATTCGAACATGGAGCCAATCGCAAAAAGCTACCAAAGGAACGGAAGAAGATCAACCTCAACCGCTGCTACAACCGGAGGTGACGTCGTAGAACCTTGAGAGTCCCAAGGGAGAGGAAACGTTCTGCATTCCCAACCGCTGGCTGGACGTTTCGCTTCCCCAACCCGATGCTCAACCCGATCCGTTGCTCGAGTAACTGATCAAGTAGACCACCGAGTTCGCTCACTGAGTCTGATGGCGAGTGCTGTTTGCCGCTCTCCTCGACGTAGGGACCGGTCTGCGTCCGAGAGGACTGTTACCGACCCCATGGAGGTCGATTCTGATGCTGGTGGAGAAGAGCAAGGGGAGATCCAAACCTCTCGATCAAAGAGCAGAGCTGCGGTTGCAAGAGGGAAGAGACCGGCTTCAGAGAAGGCTGAGAGGGTAGCTGAGAGAGCAGCCGAGGAAGAGGATCGAGATTCGGAGGAGGAGAACCGAGAGAGAGAAGAGGAGCAGAGAGAGAGAACACGCCAAGCCTCGCGGAGGCTAAAACAGAAGGAGGTGGAGACTCCGGCAAAACTCTTCAAGGTTTTCCGGAAGATGAGCTTCGTTGGTATTCGATACCCTCACCGTGAGACAATGAAGCAGTTGGGTATCGCTAGAGATGTTGAGTTTCTGTTTGATATGTGCCACCTGGGCCATATGATGCGAGCCCACCTTGAAGCATTTGAGGAGGAAACGGTCCACTTTCTCTCCACTTTGAAGCTGCACTACATTGAAGACCACCCGACCCTACTACCCGATGGGGGGATCGGGTTCATCACCTTCTCCGTGAGGAACAAAGAGTACCGGCTCACTTTCAAGGAAATGGAGAAGCTGTATGGGTTCAAAGCTTGTAGTGGAGAAGGAATGGAGGTTAACAAGGAGGAAATGAGGTCCCTATGGCTGACAATAGGAGACAAGCTCCCCTACAAGTCCACAAGCTCCAAATCAGCTCAAATAAGGAGTCCTGTCTTGAGGTATTTTTACAAGTCCCTTGCATGCACTCTTTTTGCTAGAAAAGAGACTAGGAATGTGAATGATCAGGAGCTCCAGCTGTTAGATATTGCATTGTGTGGAGTTTTGGACAATTCTAGGGATGGTACACCGCTAGTTGGAGATGTTGCGGATACTAGTATGGTGTTTGTGCTACTCGATCAATTCCTCTATCTTAAGTCGTGGGCGATGAAGAAAAGAGAAAGAGGCGGAGAGATCTCCATTGGAGGACTGGTCACACCGATTTTAGTGGCTTGCGATGTGCCCTTGAAGGGAGTGGTACACGATCCTAGATGGCTGGACGTTGACTACGTCGTGCTGGCGAGATTTTTGGCCCATGAGAGGCCTAATGATATGATGTTGTTCAAGTTCGTCCACCCAACTGTCGGAGCTGCCCAAATGATCCTACCTAATGTCATATGCACCAAGGTTTGGCTGGGGGATAACATCGACTTTGCACCACCTTTGGAGGAGCTGTACAATCCGGAGGAGGAATCCGAAGCTAAGAAGAGAGAGGAAATCGGGCAAAGACAGGGAGATAGCTCGGACGATTTCGATTTTGAGGAGTATGTGTGCTCTCAAAAGCAACCGGTTGGAGTGAGGGAAGCCCACAAGAGGATCGGATGGCTGAAGAGGATGAACAAGTTTTTGGTGAGGAAGGTAAAAGATCTTACCGGTTCAGTAAAGACCATGGGAGGTCAGATCAAGGAGCTGCAAGACAAGGCAAGTTGTGCCTCAGCCCCTACCTCAGCATACGCACCAACTTGGATGGGGAGAAACGGACCGTTAGGAGGAACACGAGGACTGCCACCTCAAGAACCTCACAGAGCATCATCATATGAGCCCCAAGCTGAGGAGAACATCACGCGACCAGAAGCATCGCGGAGAAGCCATTCAGACGCCTACCCGATGCCTAACCCGATGGGATACACGATGCCTTATCCGATGCACCCATCGAGCACCCAATCGGGTGACTACTCAGGACTCTTTCCTCCACCTTACCAGATGCCATTCACGATGCCGTATACGATGCACCCTGCGAGTGGCTACACGGGTGATTATTCTGGACCTCTTCCACCATACCCGTCATACTATCTGATGCCCTACCCGATGAGCTACGCGATCCCACCTTCGATCAACCCCTCGGATGCTGGTTCGAGTAAGTCGTCCGTGCGTATTTTTGAGCTCTCTGACGAGCAAACACCGGCACCTGCTGAAGCCGGAGACGACCCTGGCTACACGTTGGCGAGTATGGAGGCTGCTGCAACCTCCTTCTTCACCAACCCATAAGGTACCAATTTCATCCGATCTTTGTATATAACATTGCATTTAGTTTTTCTTTTATTTTGTGTGATTCTTGGATTCTTTTTCCAATTTTACACAAGGGACTGTGTAATTTAAGTTTGGGGGAGGGTTTTAGAATGTATTTAACTTTGTGTTTTATTTTTTTATTTCAAATTTTTGCATGCTAGTTTTATTCATTTGAGTCTGCATCTACGTGCATTAAAAACCCCAAAAAATTTGAAAAATTTACAAAAAAAAAAAAAAA
>NC_025693.1:16644892-16668267 GCF_000633955.1 Camelina sativa
AAAAATTTAAAAAAAAAAAAAAAAAATGTTCATGTAGTTGCATTTACATATTAGGATTGAGTCTAGTTTGTTTCATATAGGACTGTTGCATATGCATCTTAGGAGACAATGATTAAAACTACCTTGTTTAAAATCAAACCTTAGGATTGAAGCTATAGCCCTTAGTCACAGTTCATTGTTGATAGATCAATCTTTGGAAAAAAAATGAAAAATCTTTGCTTAGAACCTTGTGTCTTTTGAATGCTTCCTCCACTTGTTTGAAAATTGGAACATATCTATATTATTGGATTTAATTTGAACTTTAATTGTCTTGCTTATGGAATTTGAACACTTGCTCATGCTAACTCTAAACTCGGGTTAGCACTCCATTTTTACCAATCTTTTCGTTTAACCCGATTTGTTTTCCCTACCCATGAACCCAAACCTTTTTGTGAATTGTTGAGTGAGGCCTTTTTCATTGTGCTATAGGTTGTAAAACCTTGAGAGTATTGAGAATGACAAAGAACTGCCTCTTGATTTAGCTAAGTTAGAATTTGAACTAGCTAATAGATTCGGTATTGAAAAATAGGTGGTTAGAATGTTTATTTGGGGTTGGGATGTGGAATAAAAAAAAAGTCCCTAAGATTAGAATCAATTAGCTCTAACTCTCTAAGTTAAAAAAAAAGAGAAAAGATCTTGATATTGTCTCCTAGAAAGAAAGAAAAAAAATATATATATATATATATATATATATACATATTAGGAGTTTAGCAAAGAAAGAAAAGAAGAAAAAAAACAAAAAAAAAAAGAGCTAGAAGTTTAAAGTCTAAAACTCTAAACCTTAGGGAGTAAAAAAAAAAGAGTTAAAATCAAAGATGTGGGTAGTGTAATTCTAGGGGGTTTGATATAAAAAAAAATGAATGAGAAAAAGGTAGATCATCAATAGTTCTCAGTCTTAGATAGTTTTCACAACTGTCTAGCATTCTTTCTTTTGAGAGAAAACCACCCAAAGAATTTGTTTGAAACCACCTTACCAAAAAGCCTTGCCCTTGAAACTGATTGAGCTTGATTCACCTTCCATTTCCAAGAATTCGCCAAACACTTAATTGAATGTGAAAGAGATGTTCTTTATCTTTAGTTGGAGGTTGAACTAGATCGATGCATGGTAATAAGCATAGAAAAATATTTGTAAGTATGTTGATTGATCTTAGCACCATTAAACTATCTTTAAGGATTATAGTTTGAATCCTTCGCTTACCATATTAAGGTGATGAGTCCCTGCTTTCAAACCGCACCCTCCTACGTCCTTGCTAGAGGACTAGCAAGATTTAAGTTTAGGGGTCTGATAACTCTCTAATTTACATATTTTTAGAATCCTTTTTGTCCATATTTTGCATTGTTCATACCTCTAACTTAGCATTTTCAGGTCATTAACTGTAGGAATTCACTTTTAGGCTATTTAGGGTGTTGCATTTTTGCATTTGCATGTTTTGGATGAAAACAGGTGCTAAAGAGCCTAAAATGGGGAAAAACAAGGACAAACCCGAGCATGTACCCAAAGGAGCCATCGAGCTGGAAGAACAAGTCCGATCCCCAACACGATCCAGGAGGATCCAAGAGCAAGAAGAAAACCCGAAGATCTACCCGAGGAGTAACCCGACTTCACCCTCGTGTACCCCATCGAGTAGACCATCGGGCAGGTCTGGGAAACTAGGTCAAAGGGGTTTCCTTATATAAACCCCTCCTCTCCTTCCTCGCAAACGAGCACGCCGCAGACCCTCAAACCAGAGAGCGAGGGCTTCTGTGAGAGAACTAAGTGACTCAAACACTTTTCTTTTTGTTTTTACATTTTAATTCATAACTTTTTATCATTTCTTTAGATTTCTATCATGTATTCTTTCTACTCTACTCTACCGTTTACTATAATGCAATTTTCATTCTTATTTGTTGTTTTGTTTCTTGTTATTATGTCCGAGTAGTGTAGTAAAGTTTCTAGGGATGGGATAGATGATTTTGTGTTCTTGATCGGTTAGGATGCGTTAGTTTGATTGTATGTGATTGATAAATTTTCTTCTAGGTTGGTGTTCTTAATGATGTCAACAGAACCGAGAGGTTGAGATTAGATCTAAGGTGTTTTACCACCGAGAGGTGTAGATGAGATGCTTGAATCAACCAATGCTAGAGGTTTACTCACTTAGCCTAAGAGATTAGATGAGTAAGAGGTTTAATGACAATAATGAATCGGATTTTAATGCATGCTTGGTCATGTTTCTCCAACGAGAGTTGGGTAGGGAAGTGATTCAAGGTTGATTGTTTCTAGTGCGAGAGTGTGGTAACAAGATTTAGAGATTCATTGTCTAGGAAATATTTGTTTGAGGCATGTAAGGCATTTGTATTGGTCAAGAATGCTTAGGATTCGATTACCCCATCCTTAGAAGCTTTCGTATTTTAATTCCTTGCATTTTCCTTCATCAATCGATCACTTACCCGATCAAGTACACGATAACCTGCATCGAGTAATACCTCGAGTTGTTCATATCTCATTTGCATACTCGATCACCCCACCCGATCATGTACTCGAATGCTTGCATCGAGTGCTTAGGTCGTTTGATTTCTTGTTTATATTATTTTCTTTTATTATTTTAGGATTGTTAGAACAAAACCCTATTTGCTTGGCTTGACTTGTACTGTTATGATCATATCCTTCCTGCTAGTGAAAAATAACCATTTGGATTGATAACCCTTTGTACTACAACTGCATAGGGAATTGATACCCTGGGTGAAAACCTATCTATCAATGATCTAGGGTCTCGTTTGTGTGTTGATGGTTATGTTATTGGAACCTTGGATAGAACTATGCTAGGTTGTTAATTAATGTTATAAGTTTCCGCTGTGCATGTTGTTGGTTGTTGCTAGTTTAATGATGAATTGTGGTTTGGTTGGTTAAATTAAATAGTATGGGATGTTTAATTATATATTGTTATTAAAAAAAAATGCGTCGGGGTGTTTCAGTTTGGTATCAGAGCCCTTACGGTTCTAGGGCGGGTTAATGGATGGTTTAGAGTGGTTTAAGGGAATTTAATTGGTGGAAATATTTTTCCTGTTTCTTGGTGCATGATGTTGTGTATGGAAATTGATTATGAGTAGTTAGTCAATTTGTTTATGGTATAGAGTCCTAGTATTATCCTCTTTGAGCATTCAATGAGATTCCACGGTAAGATGTGTGCTTTGTGTGTGGTTTTGAATTGTGTGCTTAGCCTTCTGTTCTGGATAGTTCAGATGGTTAGAGGTGATGCTGTTGCTGGTCGTGGACGCGGACATGGTCGTGGTCGTGGTAGGTTATATATCATGGTTTTTACGGTTTTTAACCATGATATAACTGTGCTTTTTGAGTCTTTTGATTTGTTTCTAGGTTGTTTTTGAGTCTTTACAGGTTATCTAGGATTTTGGCACGGATGGAGCAATATGGAACAATTTGGATCATTTTGGAGCATTTTACCGAAGGAAATCAAGTTGGAGTCGGATCAGAGTCCTATCATCGATCGAAACCACTTAAAAGGGCATCGATCGACACTCCTATTTACCCGACGAGTGAACAAGAATTGGAAGTTTTACAAATTTTCCCAAAGTCTTCTACAATTGCAACATAAGCCTCTGGACGTGTTTTAGGATGTATATATATTATTGTTGGGTTTTAGAAACCCTTAAGTTGTTTTCTAGCAATTATTATTTTCCTACAACCTTGAGAGCTTTGGAGAGAGAGAGAATCTGAACTGCTTTGTAGAGAGGAATTTCTTGAACTCCTTTACTCTTTTAATATCTATTGCATGTTATTCAGAAATATGATTTGTTCTTCATTAAACATGTCTGAGTAATTTGCTTGTTAGGTTTAGGGTTTTTGACAGGGTTTTTATGATTTCTTAGATCTGAGATTTTTAGGGTTCTTAATCTTTTATGATCTTCATCCTTGGTTGTTCTTCACGATAATTCTTGATTGATCACCTAGAATTGTTATCTTAGGGAAATAAATTGATATGAGAATATAATCGTTTTCCTGATTAAACCATTGATGAGCAGAATTGTTTCTTACAAAGAGATTTGAATTAATAATTCTGTGAACTTATCTAAACCTGTTCTTAAAGCTGATTTTTAACTTAGAATTTTACAAAGAGATTTGGACTTTCTGGTTTTAAATTTAGATATTATTTGCAGTGAGAACTGATTTAATTTACCAAAAGTTTAGAGTTCTAGATCTGATTTTTATTGTTTGAACCTTAATTATTTTATTGATTTAATATTTCATAATTTCTTGAGAAATTCCCTAGGCTTAACTCTTTTGATTTTCTGAATTCACAACACTTTAATTTAAATATTTGCATTGCTTTTTCATTAATTAAATTAACTTGTTTAGCGTAATAACAAAACTCTATAATCCATTGTGTTTGATCTTGAGTCTATGTGGATTCGACCCCTAAGTACTGCAGTGATCTCTTGTTTGAGAGAGTAGCTCTAGGGATTAATTTGAGCTTATCAAATTTTGGCGCCGTTGCCGGGGACGCTCTGATCTACCATTAGATTTGAGTTTTTAATTTCGTCTAAACTTTTCTTTTTATTTTCTACTTACACGTTTTTGTTTTTCTTTTCTTTGGTGTTTCAGGTGCATGCCTCCTAGACCTCACACAAGGAGCAACAAGTCTGGTCCTACTGTGAATCTTTCAAACCAAGAGTTGGGAAAACTTGAGCGTGAGAACAGAAAAGCAGCCAAATCTCTAAAGATGGTTAATCCGATCATTCTGATGCGTGATGAGGCTGGTGTTTTGAGGGATCAAGAGGGCCACTTGCGCAATGAGCTAGGCCAAAAGATTGATGCTGAAGGCAATGTGATTGCCTAACCTGTTGTCAACGAGCAGGCTGTCGTGAACCAGCAAGCTGGTGTCGTTGATGATCCGAATCTTGGTGTCGATCGACACCAACCAGGTGGTATCGATCGACACCCCCTTCCTGCAGACGGACGTGGAGCTGCCAACCACGTCCAAAACCCGATTCGAAGACAGGAGCAGAACTGAGACCTGATCCGGACCATTGCTGACTACAACCGAGCTGATATGATGTATGAGAACCGGTCCGCTATTGTTCCTCCTTCATTCCAGAGGAATGATTTTGAGTTGAAACCTGCGTACTTTCAACTAGTTGGGCAGAGACCTTTCTCTGCTTTGCCCAATGAGAAGCCCTTGGACCACATTGAGCATTTTGAGGATCTGGTGACTAGCATCAAGGCTAATGGGGTGACTGAGGACTACATCTTCTGCAAACTCTTCCCTTACTCACTTGCGGGAGAGGCATCTCAGTGGTTGAAATAGCTGCCAGCTGGATCATTGACAAACTGGTGTGATGTCAAGGTGGCCTTCCTCAACTACTTCTATGATGATGCAATGTCAGATGAGTTGAGAATCAAGCTGTCTTCTTTCAAGCAAAGACCAGATGAAGCTTTCAAAGCAGCTTGGGTGAGATTCAAGGCTTACCAAAGGGACTGTCCACACCATGGTTTCTCAAAGGTTCAATTGCTAAGTATCTTCTTCAGAGGGTGTGACTGGGAGTATCAGTTGGCTTTAGATGCTGCAAGTCATGGGAATTTCAAGACAAGACTGCCAGAAGATGCTGAATGTTTGATTGAGAACTTAGCTGCTAGCAATAGTACTAAGAGAGCAGATGCTAAAAGGAAAAGATTACATGGAGGATATGATTCAAACCAGTTAGCTTCTGTTAATGCTAAGCTGAATTCAGTGCATAATCTCCTTGTGGGTAAGAAATCTGTTCATTTTGCTGCTGAGGTTGAGACATATGAGCCAGAACCTGATCAAGGAAATCATGAGGAAGAGGAGGTGAACTATGTCTATGGGAACCAAGGACAGCGGTTTGGAAATCAGCAAGGTAGCAGACCTTACAGTGGAAACAGCCAGCGCAGTAACTTTCAGGGCAATTCTTCTGGTTTCACACCCAAACCTGAATATCAAAAGCAGCAACAAAACAGTGGATTAACAAGGACTTATGACAACAATTCATATCAATCTCCACCTCCTAAGTCAGCTGAGACTAGTAAGATGGAAGCTATGCTTGAGCAGCTTTTGCAAGGTCAAGAGCAAATGACAGTGACTTTCAATGGGAAGCTGGATAATGTCTACACTGATCTTAATGGGAAGTTTGAAGCTTTGAACATTCATGTCAAGAAGCTGGAAAGTCAGGTTGCGCAGACTGCTGGGTCTGTAAAAAGGCAAGAAGGTTATCTCCCTTCAAGAACTTAATCAAATCCTAAACTTTCTTGCAATGCAGTCACATTGAGAAGTGGCAAACAAATTCATTCTATACCCCAGAAGAATCAAAGTGATGATCTACAGGAGTTGATTGATATAGAAGACGAAGAGGATGTTTCTGCTGAGCCAGTATCGACCGACACACATGGGCATCGGTCGTCACCCAAACCATCCGAAGTTTCGGACAAAATTCCAGAACAAGGCATCGATCGACACCAACAAGGTGGCATCGATCGACACCCTTCACGGACCGAACCTGAACTCGTGAAATCTCCTACTCCAGTTGCAGAAAAAGTTTACACACCTAAGGTTCCATTCCCCAAGAATCCAAGGAAGTCTAAACAAAAGCTAGATGATGCTAAGTGCAAAGCCATGATGGATAAGCTTATTCTTGAGTTGCCTTTGGTTGATGCTGTTAAGACTTCTCCAATGCTTAGGAGATATGTCAAGAGGATGGTAACCAAGGATTTTAATGCTGAGCAAGGAGTTACGATGATATCAGCCCAAGTTAGTGCCATCATTCAGAACAAGATCCCAGAAAAACTTCCTGATCCAGGGAGCTTTGTTATTGATTGCACTATCTTCACTCACAGATTTGCTAGATCTTTGTGTGATCTTGGTTCTAGTGTCAACCTCATGCCAAGATCAGTAGCACTCAGCCTGGGAATGACAGNTATATTCCATGAGCTGCATCCTGAGGATCCATTAGAGAGAGCATTGGTTGCTTCTGCTGAAGAAGCTGAGCATCTAGATTACATTGCTGCTGGGTATGTCAAACTGCTTGATGCTAATGAACAAGTGAAGAGGCTGGTTGCACAAGAGGAATTGGTTAGTACTTCTTCACAAACTGCAAAGGTTTCTGATTGGAGTCTTGAAAAAGCTCCAAAGCTTGATCTCAAGCCACTTCCTGCAGGTTTAAGGTATGCATTTCTAGGTGAGAACTCTTCTTATCCTGTTATTGTTAGTGCTTCCTTGAACAATGCAGAGCTCACTTTACTGCTAAGCAAGCTTCGCAAGTTTCGCAAGGCTCTTGGCTATTCTCTTGATGATATTGCAGGAATCTCTCCAGACTTGTGTATGCATAGGATTCATCTTGAGGAAGGAGCTAAGACATCTATTGAGCATCAGAGGAGGCTTAATCCGAATTTGCAAGATGTTATCAAGAAGGAGATCATGAAGCTGCTGAATGCTGGGATCATCTATCTGATATCTGACAGCAATTGGGTTAGTCCGGTACATGTTGTTCCTAAGAAGGGTGAAGTCACAGTGGTGAAGAATGACAAGAATGAGCTGATCCCTACAAGGACAATTACTGGTCATAGGATGTGCATAGACTACAGGAAGCTGAATGCTGCAACAAGGAAAGATCACTTCCCACTTCCTTTCATTGACCAGATGCTGGAGAGGTTAGCTAATCATCCATACTACTGCTTTTTGGATGGTTACTCAGTCTTCTTCCAGATTCCCATTCATCCTGATGACCAAGAGAAGACCACCTTCACTTGTCCCAATGGTACCTTCGCTTACCGCAGAATGCCCTTTGGTCTCTGTAATGCTCCTGCAACATTTCAGAGATGCATGATGTCTATCTTCACTGATATGATTGAAGATTATATGGAGGTGTTCATGGATGATTTTTCAGTTTATGGATCTTCATTCAAGAGCTGTTTGGACAACCTCTGTAAGGTGCTAGCAAGATGTGAAGAGAAGCATTTGGTGCTTAACTGGGAAAAATGTCATTTTATGGTTAGAGATGGCATAGTGCTTGGCCACAGGGTTTCAGAAGCTGGAATAGAGGTTGACCGCGCTAAGATAGAGGTGATGACAGGTCTTCAACTACCAGAGAATGTGAAGGCAGTGAGAAGCTTTCTTGGACATGCAGGGTTCTATAGGCGTTTTATCAACGATTTCAGCAAGATAGCAAGACCACTTTCTGCTTTGTTGTGCAAAGATGTCAAGTTTGAATTCACTGAAGAATGTCGCATAGCCTTTGAGAGGATTAAGCAGGAGCTTGTGAGTGTGCCTATTGTTCAGCCACCAGATTGGGATCTTTCATTTGAAGTAATGTGTGATGCTAGTGACTTTGCAGTGGGAGCAGTGTTGGGACAAAGAAAAGATAAGAAGCTTCATGCAATCTACTATGCAAGCAGGACACTTGATGAGGCACAAAGAAATTATGCAACAACAGAGAAGGAGTTGTTGGCTGTGTTGTTTGCTTTTGAGAAGTTTAGGTCTTATCTGGTAGGTTCAAAAGTCATTGTTCATACTGATCATCCTGCATTAAGGTACTTGATGCAGAAGAAGGATGCTAAGCCTAGACTTTTGAGATGGATTCTTCTTCTACAAGAGTTTGACATTGAAGTGAGGGATAAGAAAGGGATAGAGAATGGTGTTGCTGATCACTTGTCAAGGATTAGGATTGATGATGATGTCCCAATTTGTGATTGTCTACCTGAAGAGCATGTTTATTTTGTTGATACTGGGTTTTGAACTGAAGAATCGAAGGTTTTGTCTTCGGATGCATATGGTGTCGATCGACACCCTTTGCTTCCCGAAACATATTGGTCAAATGATGGAGATTTAGCTGCTGTGGCTAGCTCCAATCAACCTTGGTATGCTGATATTGCCAATTATCTTGCTGCAAAGGTAGAACCAGACAAATTTACAGGCTATCATAAGAAGAGGTTCTTGAGAGAGCTAAGGAGATATTATTGGGATGAGCCTTATTTGTATAAGCATTGCACTGATGGTGTTTACAGAAGATGTCTAGCTGAGACTGAAGTTCCTGATGTTCTATTTCACTGCCATGGGTCAGATTATGCTGGACACTTTGCTATTTTCAAGACAGTGTCTAAGGTTCTACAAGCTGGATTTTGGTGGCCAACAATGTTCAAGGATGCTAATGAGTTTGTCTCTAGATGTGATGCTTGTCAGAGGAAAGGTCAGATTAGTAAGAGGCATGAGATGCCACAAAACTTTCTCCTTAAGGTTAAAGTTTTTGATTGCTGGGGCATTGACTTTATGGGACCATTCCCTCCTCTTACAAGAATCAATACATCTTAGTGGCTGTTGATTATGTTTCCAAGTGGGTTGAAACAATTGCAATTCCAACGAATGATTCTGCTGTGGTTCTTAAGCTGTTTAAGACCATTATCTTCCCGCGGTTTGGAGTTCCTAGAATTGTCATCAGTGATGGAGGTAAGCACTTTATCAATAAAGTGTTTGAGAAGCTGCTGAAAAAGTATGGTGTTCAACATAGAGTGGCTAGTCCATATCATCCTCAGACCAGTGGACAAGTTGAAGTCTCCAACAGGCAGATTAAGGAGATTCTAGAGAAAACAGTCGGTGTTACAAGGAAAGATTGGGCTATGAAGCTTGATGATGCACTTTGGGCTTACAGAACTGCATATAAGACACCACTTGGCACTACACCTTTTCATCTGCTTTATGGGAAAGCATGTCATCTACAAGTGGAGTTAGAGCACAAGGCAGCTTGGGCAGTTCAGTTGATGAATTTTGATGCCAAGACAGCTTCAGAGAGAAGGTTAGTGCAGTTGAATGAGTTGGATGAGCTGAGATTTCATGCATTTGAGAATTTCAAGCTGTACAAGGAGAGAACCAACGCTTATCATGATAAGAAGATCATCTCCAGACAATTTGAGCCAAATGACCAGGTGCTCCTTTACAACTCTCGCTTGAAGCTGTTTCATGGAAAGCTGCGTTCCCGCTGGTCTGGTCCTTTTACTGTTCAAGAGGTTAGACCATACGGAGCTATTGTGCTGTTGAACTCCAAAGGAGATAAATTTACTGTTAATGGCCAAAGGGTGAAACATTATTGGGCGAAAGCTGAGATACCAGACGGACACATTGTGCGTTTGGATGATGCACCCTCTGCCTAATCCGCTGCCAAGTCAAGCTAATGACTTAAAATAAGCGCTGAGTGGGAGGCAACCCACTGGTAGGAATTAATTATTTTGAATTTTTGCTTTTTAGGATCACTAACTTATTAATTTTTGGTTTTGAGTTTTTATTGTTTCAGAAAAAAAAAATGATGGGAAAAGTTTCGATTATCATTGATCAGAGCTAGCATCGACCGACACCATTTAAAAGGGCATCGGTCGACACAATTATGGACCAGAGACAATCAAACGGGCCATCGGGTTTGCTTTTGCTGGGTTTGAAACACTATTGGGCTTGTGATCGAAAATGGGCCGGGTTCGATAGAAGTAGCATCAATCGATGCCACTTAAATGAGCATCGGTCGATACCACTTAAACCCGTGGAACAGATGATTAAAATCGCGAGTCTTCTTCTTCTTCCTCCATTCGACACAATACGAGCTAACCCTAGAATCCTCATAACTCTCTCGATACAGCTCCGTTTTGAGTGATTCCAAGCCCTAATCCACTCGATTTTCTCTCCTCTACCTGGTTCCAGTGTCAATTTCGTGTTTTGGTGTGATGGTATCCAACAAGAAGGCTCGAACCGAAGACAGCAAAGCTTCCTCTTCAACTCGCCCACCTCGCCAATCCGTCCGCCGTCCGCCTCCGCCAGCTCCGGCGAGTGTTCCTCAGCCTCCACGACGTCCGACGACAACCCCCACCACCTTACCTGACCTCTCTCTTCCATCTCCCATTCACTCAAGGTTCCCATGGCCAAAAGAAGAAGGTCAACCAATTCCAACTGAGAGAGAATGGCCCAAGAACAAGCTTCCTGAGCTTAGCAAGCCTGAATTCATCAATAGGCCAGTGGGTGTTTGAGGATATTATGAGACAATGCTCTACAATGCATGGTTGGGAGTTGAGATTGAGCCTATAAGGTTTGTTGATCCTGTTATTCTTCATAGGTTGGGAATTCATGATGAGGTCTTGGCTTTGCTTGATAAGATGAGTTTAGGAACCATCTGTACTAGGCAGTATGATTTGTATCTGGACATAGTGCGACAATTCATGGCATCTGTTAGGATCACTTATCAGAATGAGCAGGCACCAATGGCAAGAGACGGTGAATTGCATTTCTTCATTAACGGAATGCCTTATAGTATCACATTTGCTCATATTTGTGATGTATTTCGTTGGACTCGTTATTATCAGAAAGTTGCTTTGCCCAAGCATTATGAGGATCTCTCTCCTTTGTGGTCTTACATAGGACTTGGTGTGTATAATTCCAAGAAGATGTTTCAATCAGAGGTCCGCCATCCTGTACTCAGATATTTCCTTAGAGCTGTTGCTACCACTTTTCAGTGTAAGATGGAGCCTAACAAGATGAGAGTAGCAGAGCTATACTTTTTGAGTTGTGGTGTTGGCAGTATGATTCCTTCTATGTCTATTGGTGAGCGTCGTGATCCTATGAACCTCAACTTTGGAGCTGTTTTTGCACACTACTTGGTTGATCTGCAGACCAAGCCATTTCTGGGTACTGGAGCTAAGAAAGAGGCTGTGGGGAGCCTTATTACTGCTATTCTTCAGTTCAAGAGAATTCCTACTGATGGTTATAGTGTTGTCACTAAGAGACAGCTTATGGATGAGCAGTATTTGAGGAGTGCACATTGGCTTAAACCGGGTTTGTTGTGGAGGTTTATTGATGATACAGGAGAGCACTTTGTTCGCCTTCCACGACCTGATCTTACCACCATTGGCAATGATCCAGAGCAGTTACGTTTTCACCCATCTGCAGATGACTATGTTGCTTTTGCTCCTTCCCGTCGTCATCGCACTCCATGGACTGCTTCTACTGCTGCAGCTGCTCTTAACCCTGCTGGGGGTTTTGAGTTTGGTTCTTCTTCTGAGACCGCGACATTTGAGTTTCCAGAGCCACCGCAGGATCCCGCCACTATGGACCAGGGAGCTCATCAGACTTATGTGGTTTCTGCTTTGCGTGCCATCTGGAATGGCATGGCTCGACTTTCTCAGTGTGGCTGCATTTGTCCTACCAGGCGTACTAGGCGCAGGTCACCTTCGCTATCTTCACCATCTGCTGATCCTGTCTCCGATGATGAGGATGATGATGATGTTTCTGCTACATTTTAGCTTCTGATCATGGTTTTTCTTTATCTTTTTCCCTTTTTAGGATTGAGTCATTTTTATTCTTGCTTTGAGTCAGTTTGTGTTTGAAATTTGTTTGAACTTATGAACTATCTATCTATCATGTTGCTTTTAACATGTGTTTGTGTTTGAGTGCTTCTTAACAGAATTAACATCAAAGGATTGATCCAACAACACACACAACTAACTGCAACTAACACGGAAATTCGGCCAAAAATTCACCATTCGCCGAGGGTGTTGATCGATGCTGCCTTGAATGGCATCGGTCGATGCCAATGGGTAACCCGAGAATCTGTTCAATTTTTCATTCAATTTTTCAACACATTTTTGTTTCTTAACTTTTCCCTTGCTTGATAACACTGGGGACAGTGTTGTTTAAGTCTGGGGGAGGTTAGTACTAACTACTAACTTGGTTTTTGTGTCTTGTGTCAAAACCGTATTTTTGTTTTTATTGAGTCAAATTTTTCAAAAATTTCTGTTGAATTATGATCTCTAACTGATGGTTCTTGTTCTTTGGCTAACACTCTAATGATTCTTGACTATGCTTGACCTCAGAACTGAAGTGTGGAAAAGACTATGAGCTGTATCAACAATCCTGAAAGCCCTTATTCAAAGGATATCTAGTTCAACCAACGCTGTCTCAACCTTTATCAGGATTTTAACCGGACTTAATCACTTACTTTGGGGTTGGAAATCAGTGGACTAGACTTCTTCTTCGGGCCATACAAGATAGTGCAATTTTTCAAAGTATGTCTCCCCTCTCTCTTCCATTCAGTGCTTAAAAAATATATATATATATAAAAGATGAGATGATTTTGATCAGTTTAGAGAGGTAGGTAAATTACCAGTGACCTCATTATTCTACTCTTGAGTCAAATGATCACACAAAGCTTGGAAGCGAGGGGTAGGTAAATTACCGATGACCCCGCTATTCGCTTACACCTTTGATTAGAAAAAAAAATAAGAAAAGAAAAAAATTGGAAGTGAGAAAAGGGAGAGGAAAGGAGATGTAAGAAGAATGTCTTGGCCTGAAAATAGTCCATATGCCACTGATGAATACACCCAAGGTAAGAACTCACTTGTACTTGCTTTAATTTATGTAATGAGATAGCAATGGTGAGACTAGAGATTCCAGAGGATTGTGGGATTTAAGTAAGGAATGTTGATGCTTTTCAATTGACAAAGTATATGAAGTAAGTTCTTGAGAGTCAAGGCGATGAAGAGTGCGAAGATCAGTTACCAACAGTTGAGTGAATTCTATGTTTTCAAACCTCTTTCACAGGTCTAAGTTTCTGTTTTGCTTGAGGGCAAGCAAAGGCTAAGTCTGGGGGAGTTGATATATCATGGTTTTTACGGTTTTTAACCATGATATAAGTGTGCTTTTTGAGTCTTTTGATTTGTTTCTAGGTTTTTTTTGAGTCTTTACAGGTTATCTAGGATTTTTGCACAGATGGAGCAATATGGAACAATTTGGATCATTTTGGAGCATTTTACCGAANAGCAATGGTGAGACTAGAGATTCCAGAGGATTGTGGGATTTAAGTAAGGAATGTTGATGCTTTTCAATTGACAAAGTATATGAAGTAAGTTCTTGAGAGTCAAGGCGATGAAGAGTGCGAAGATCAGTTACCAACAGTTGAGTGAATTCTATGTTTTCAAACCTCTTTCACAGGTCTAAGTTTCTGTTTTGCTTGAGGGCAAGCAAAGGCTAAGTCTGGGGGAGTTGATATATCATGGTTTTTACGGTTTTTAACCATGATATAAGTGTGCTTTTTGAGTCTTTTGATTTGTTTCTAGGTTTTTTTTGAGTCTTTACAGGTTATCTAGGATTTTTGCACAGATGGAGCAATATGGAACAATTTGGATCATTTTGGAGCATTTTACCGAAGGAAATCAAGTTGGAGTCGGATCAGAGTCCTAGCATCGATCAACACCACTTAAAAGGGCATCGATCGACACTCCTGTTTACCCGACGAGAGAACAGGAATTGGAAGTTTTACAAATTTGCCCAAAGTCTTCTACAATTGCAACATAAGCCCCTGGACGTGTTTTAGGATGTATATATATTATTTTTGGGTTTTAGAAACCCTTAAGTTGTTTTCTAGGAATTATTATTTTCCTGCAACCTTGAGAGCTTTGGAGAGAGAGAGAATCTGAACTGCTTTGTAGAGAAGAATTTCTTGAACTCCTTTACTCTTTTAATATCTATTACATGTTATTCAGGAATATGATTTGTTCTTCATTAAACATGTCTGAGTAATTTACTTGTTAGGTTTAGGGTTTTTCACAGGGTTTTTATGATTTATTAGATCTGAGATTTTTAGGGTTCTTAATCTTTTATGATCTTCATCCTTGGTTGTTCTTCACAATAATTCTTGATTGATCACCTAGAATTGTTATCTTAGGAAAATAAATTGATATGAGAATATAATTATTTTCCTGATTAAACCATTGATGAGCAGAATTGTATCTTACAAAGAGATTGGAATTAATAATTCTGTGAACTTATCTAAACATGTTCTTAAAGCTTGTTTTTAACTTAGAATTTTACAAAGAGATTTGGATTTTCTGGTTTTAAATTTAGATATTATTTGCAGTGAGAACTGATTTAGTTTACCAAAAGTTTAGAGTTCTAGATCTGATTTTTATTTTTTGAACCTTAATTATTTTATTGATTTAATATTTCATAATTTCCTGAGAAATTCCCTAGGCTTAACTCTTTTGATTTTTTGAATTCACAACACTTTAATTTAAATATTTGCATTGCTTTTTCATTAATTAAATTAACTTGTTTAGCGTAATAACAAAACTCTATAATCCATTGTGTTTGATCTTGAGTCTCTGTGGATTCGACCCCTAAGTACTGCAGTGATCTCTTGTTTGAGAGAGTAGCTCTAGGGATTAATTTGAGCTTATCAGTAGGGGCAGAGGCTCAGCAGTTAGTGATATCGTGGACTAGAGTGTGATAGTTGAGGGCGTTGGCGAGTCGCATGGCTTCTAGGAAGAATCCACGAGTGTGGCCTGTGGTGGTGCTTATAGGACCGTAGGCGCCGAAGGGGTCGGTGTTGTTGGTGTTGGTGCCCGAGTGGCCGGAGATGCTAGGGTTCCGAGTGTAGGAGTCCCAGCAGGAGGATTCCCTGGAGGAGGAGTTGATCTTACGGATTTGTTAGCGTGAGTGCTAGAGCGGTTGCCGGCAGTGGCACTGGCTCAGGTAGTACCGCCAGTGGCGGTGGAGGTGCAGCAGCCAGTGGCTGCGGATGTGGGAGCTCATTCTCGTTTTGTCAGTATACTGAGGGAGATGGGTAACATTGGTACAGAGCGGTTTTCAGGTGGTACTGACCCTACCATTGCTGATGCGTGGAGGGAGTTTTGGGTGGACATAAGGGTCCACAACCTGATCGGTTATGCTCAGTTGTGGTGGAGATCAGTGGCAAATAGGAGGGTGCAGAGGGAGATGTCTTGGGCTGACTTCGTGGAGGAGTTCAACCGCAAGTATTTTCCTAGAGAGGCATTATACCGGTTGGAGGTGCAGCTCCTACAGTTATCCCAGGGGATACGGTCGGTGCGGGAGCTGGAGTTCAATCGGCTTCTGATGTATGGTGGTCGGGCGATGGAGTCCATTGCAGAGGGAGGTTCATGAGGGCGCTTCGTGAGGACTGGAGGGTCCATTGCAGAGGGAGGAGTTACGCCACGAGGGTGGAGCTAGTGGAGACCGCAGCTGAGATCGAGGAAGACCTGAGGGAGCAGGTCGTGGTGGTTAGTCCAACAGTTCAGACAGAGGAGACGCTGGAGAAGATCTTACTGTCAAAGGCAGCAAGCCGGCGCAGGGACAGAAGAGGAAGCCAGAAGACATGTCAGGTATGCGGCAAGGTGGGCGAGGGTGTTTCAGTTGTGGAGGCAGGGATCACAGGTTGGTAGACTGTCTCAAGAAAGGTGACCCGTAGCTATATCGTCGACTGTGTTATCATTGTGGGGAGGAGGGGCATATCAGGCCTTTCTATCCTAAGTGGAGGCAGATGATGGTGGTTGTGGCGCAGGCCAACCCGAAGTTTAGTTTAGCTTTTGGTTCTCTTTCTTTCGTTTATGGATTTTTGTTTTGAGTTGTAAGCGTTATTGCATTTGAGGTTTTAATAAAAATGAAGTTTTTTGGATTTGTAATTTGTGGATCTTGTGAAAAAGGAAATCGCTCGGGAGTTCTATAAATGGAAAGTTTCCATAAATAGAAAGTTTTAAAAATATAAAGTTTTATAAATAGTTAGAACATGTCTATTTTTGGAAAGGGTGTGTGTGAACACCAAAGTGTTTTAGATGTTTGAAGTGAGGCCTGGGGGTGGCCATGGCAGTGGTGATATTCTGGGAGAGAATATGGTGTTGGTAGGACATTGAGATGTTCTACGCGGAGGGGTGGTCTCTGTTGGAGAAATGCTTATAGACGTTATGACCGTTTGCTATAAGGGCGGGGGGTCATGAACAACTCATGAGGAGATGGGAGTTCTCCTGAGGGGACGGGGGTTCCCTAGATATCGATAGCTCAAGGAACTACGGTGCTCAGGGTGGCAGAGGAGATGGGGGTTCTCCTAGTACCGAGATCTCGAGGGTGGCGACCTGAGGGTGAGACGGTACTGCTCGAAGACGGGGGGTCTGAAAGTGAGATCGGTATGGCTTAAAGGTTGTGACCTAAGAGCGGATGAGTTGGAGGCAAAAGTGTCAAGGATGTGGCAATAAGCATTGTGATCGATTGTAGATTTAAGAGATTGATGGGGGTTCAATCTCAGATTTTCTGTTGTGATCGGATGCGGATCTTGGGGTTGATGGGGGTTCAATCTCGGGGTTTCTGTGTGTTGACCAGGAGGGTAAGGTTATGCTGGCCAGGGGGGCAGAATTTTGATGGTTTGGAGAGTCTGGTTTGGGTCTACCGGTGGGGTCTGAGTTGTGTTGACCACTAGGGTTAAGATGATTTTGACCAGGGGTGTCCCGGTTGCGGCAGACCGGATGGTTGGATGGTGTGAACCGTTGCGACGGTGGTTGAATGAGTTTTGCGGACGAGTACGGTGTTCAGTCCGGTTGACGGATGTGCGGCCGTGGTGACGGTTGCACGGAGGTCTTTGGCGGATGGACGGTGTTGCGGGATTCAAGGATGAATCATTGTTGGTTGGGGAGAATTGTAACATCCGTGAACCAAATTAAGAATTTTTAGGATGGGTGTCAATCGACACCATGGGTAGTGTCGATCGACACCAGCTATTTCTGGTTCGACCAGATCGTTTTAAATCGTTGAATTGGTGTGGTTTGGTTTAAGGGAAATTCCAAACCGAGATATATATGTGAGAAGTCACCTAAAGGATTTTGGGAAGTTGTTTTGTCGCTGTGGTGGTGGTTCTTGGCTTGGATTGAGAGATCTGTCGCTGTGGAGTGAAGATCTTGTGCTAGGAACAAAGGATTGTGGTGGTTCTTGGCTTGGATTGTTAGAGAGAAGAGAGAGTGTTCTTGAGAAATTGTGGTGGTTCTTGGCTTGGATTGAGAGATCTATTGCTGTGGAGTGAAGATCTTGTGCTAGGAACAAAGGAGAAGCCTTCTAAGGGTTGGATTTGTTGTTGTTGGGTCAGAACTTTCTGCAAAGGAGGTGAGTGCATGACCATGTTGATCTAAGCCTGAGATCTCTTGTGTTTTGCTTGTTTTGTGCTGTTATGGTGTTTTTCTTGTTTGTGTTGGATGCTATAGGTTTCCTTTAGTCTCATGTGGCCTTTGGGCGAGTTTTGGGACGGATTGGAGGTGGTTAGAATTGGAGATTCGATGATCAACTTCAAGCAGAACGTGTCTGCGGTCCGTGTCGGTCGACACCAACTTGTCTAACGCTTATTTTTCTGGTTTGTTGTGTTGTTTGTGTTGCTTAACATTTGAATCTCAGTTGTTTGATTGTATAGCCCAGTAGATGGGAGGATTGTCTCACTAAGTATTTGTGATAATACTTACGCATCTCAATTGTTGTTTGTGGTGTGCAGGTATGTGACGTGGAATCATGGCGATGAGGAGGAGGATGATTTAGGGTCTCATTTATGTGTTGATGGTTATGTTATTGGAAATTTGGCTAGAATTATGCTATGTTGTTGGATAGATGGGTTAATAAAGTTATTGTATCGATGTTGTGTATTTGAGTTGATTAATGTTATAAGTTTCTGTTGTGCATGTTGTTGGTTGTTGCTAGTTTAATGATGAATTGTGGTTTGGTTGGTTTAATTAAGTAGTATGGGATGCTTAATTATATATTGTTATTAAAAAAACAGGTCGGGTTGTTTCAAGTGATGACAGATTTGTTTATATAAGACAGATTTTTTTGCACAACATATTTATTTTTGCATGACAAATTTTTTGTGACAGAATTATTTTGGACAACAGATTTTGCTAAGAGAAATGCCCTAAAATGCCACTCAAATAGTTTTTTTTCCTCAAATACCACACATTCCTTATTTTTCCATCAATACCATTCATTAATAAACATAATGACTTTTTTACCCTTGCATTTTATAAACACAAATTGTGTTAAAATTTTATAAACTCCAATTATTTCTTCGACGAGATACTGAAACAACCCGACCCTTTTTTTTTTCTTTTTAATAATTAAATACAAGATATAATTAAGTATCCCATACTACTTAATTAAACAAACCAACCCACACACGGTAACCAACCAATAATAAACCAACATCCAATTACATGCACAGCGGAAACATATCAATAATACAAAACCAATACAATAACACTTCTATCCATTCTATCCAGCAACCTAACATATCTCTATCCAAGGTTCCATCCTAAACAATATAACAAAGACCAACAACACACAAACGAGACCCTAGTTCATCCTCCTCCTCATCGCCATGATTCCACGTCACATACCTGCACACCACAAACAACAATTGAGATGCGTAAGTATTATCATAAATACTTAGTGAGGCCGTCCTCCCATCTACTGGGTTATACACACAAGCATATGAGACCCTCAAGTTTAAGCAAAACAAACAACACACAACAATACATCAAACCAGGAAATCAAGTCTCGACTGAGACCAGTGTCGACCGATGCCTCACGGTGTCGATCGATGCTACAAACAATGGTGTCGACCGATGCTAAACAGTGTCGACCGATGCCACTCCAAATGGTGTCGACCGATGCTTCCTAGTGTCGATCGATGCCTCCTCTGCAGACACGATCTGCGCGAAACCGAACATCGAACTCTCCTTCCCAATCATCTCGAATCCGTCTCAAACTCACCCAATTACCTCAGAAATCACTGGGAATCACAAAAGCAACGAACCCAAGCAACAAAACAACACAAACAACAAAGAAAACACACAAACAAGAGAGATCTCATGCTTAGATCAACCATGGTCAAGCACTCACCTCAAGAACAGGAAGATTGGATTGAGAAACGTGGAAAACAACACCTCCAGAAGCTCCCCCTTCGTTTCCAGCAACAACTAACCCTCCTATAGCCTCAGATCTCTCAAAAAACTCCAAGAACAAGCCCAGAAAGTCACAAAAACGTTTCTCTCTCTTTTCTCTCTTTCTTTCACTAAGCGGCGACCAAATAACTCCCCAAAAACCCTTAAACTCGTCCTTAGACGCTTATAACACGATTTAGGGATTTAATTGAACCAAACCGAACCAATTCGGCAATTAATCAAACCGGCCGAACCCAGAAATTAGTGGTGTCGATCGATGCCACTAGGGTGTCGATCGACACTCCTTTCAAAATCACAAAATCCGGTTCGCGGATGTTACAATTCTCCCCCACCAATATGGATTCGTCCTCGAATCCCGCAAAACCGTCCAACTGTCAAAGACCTCCGTGCCACCGTCAACACGGCCCGCACGTCCCCGACCGGACTAAATACCGTCAGCCAAGGTTTCCCGTGCACTGTCGCAACAGCCCGCACACCTCCGACTGAACCACGAGGTCTCCCTCTAGTCAATATACTCACATCAAAGACACTATTTGCTCACAACTCAGTGCTTCCCCCGTCCGTGGTCGCAACCAACGAATCATGCCGGCTCGCTATCAGGCCAACCGCCTTAAGCTACGGCATCCAGGAAGTCACTCACACACACACTCCCCCCGCTCTCAGGTCGCAACCTTCGAGTCATACCGGCTCACTGCCAGGCCACAGCCTACAGCTACGGTATCCAGGGAGTCTCACACGCCCACTCCCCCCGCTCTCGGGTTGCAACCCTCGAGACATACCGGCTCACTGCCGAGCCACGGCTCACAGCTACGGTATCCAGGGAGTCTCACACGCCCACTCCCCCCGCTCTCGGGTCGCAACCCTCGAGACATACCGGCTCACTGCCGAGCCACGGCTCACAGCTACGGTATCCAGGGAGTCTCACACGCCCACTCCCCCCGCTCTCGGGTCGCAACCCTCGAGACATACCGGCTCACTGCCGAGCCACGGCTCACAGCTACGGTATCCAGGGAGTCTCAAAATCCCGCTCTAAGGTCGTCACCCTAAAGCGCGCTCACGGATCGTCATCCGAAGCAAACATACCACTCCCACTCTCTGGCCACAAAGTCCATTGAGCTATCGGTATCACATGAGTTGGGCTCACACTATCCTGAGCAAATAAGTCCGATGTCAACGAGTATCTCCCGACTAGATCTACCTCAACACTTTCCATTTCTGGAAACTTCTATTTTTAGAAACTTTCCATTTATAGCAACCTTCTATTTATGGAAACTTCCCATTTATAGACTCCCGTGCTATTTCCTTTCCACATGACTCACGAGTCAAAAATCCAAACGAACTCCATTTGCAATACATCCATTTACACAAGTCACCGCCAACGGTATTTCCCGATACCGGCGTGATCCACCACTTTCCAACAACTTTTCAATAGCCAAATGCACCTCCCGCACAAGAAGCTAAAAACACTACACAACTAACAATACACAAAAACACTTACCGTGGAATCTCATTGAAGGCTCGAAGAGGATGATACTAGTACTCCATACCACAAACAAATTGACTAACTACTCATAATCAACTCCATCACACAACATCATGCATCAAGCAAAAAGGAAAATAATTCACCCAATTAAATTCCTAACCGCTCTAACCATCCTAGAACCGTAAAGGCTCTGATACCAAAATGAAACAACCCGACCCTTTTTTTTTTTTTTTAATAATTAAATACAAGATATAATTAAGTATCCCATACTACTTAATTAAACAAACCAACCCACACACGGTAACCAACCAATAATAAACCAACATCCAATTACATGCACAGCGGAAACATATCAATAATACAAAACCAATACAATAACACTTCTATCCATTCTATCCAGCAACCTAACATATCTCTATCCAAGGTTCCATCCTAAACAATATAACAAAGACCAACAACACACAAACGAGACCCTAGTTCATCCTCCTCCTCATCGCCATGATTCCACGTCACATACCTGCACACCACAAACAACAATTGAGATGCGTAAGTATTATCATAAATACTTAGTGAGGCCGTCCTCCCATCTACTGGGTTATACACACAAGCATATGAGACCCTCAAGTTTAAGCAAAACAAACAACACACAACAATACATCAAACCAGGAAAACAAGTCTCGACTGAGACCAGTGTCGACCGATGCCTCACGGTGTCGATCGATGCTACAAACAATGGTGTCGACCGATGCTGAACAGTGTCGACCGATGCCACTCCAAATGGTGTCGACCGATGCTTCCTAGTGTCGATCGATGCCTCCTCTGCAGACACGATCTGCGCGAAACCGAACATCGAACTCTCCTTCCCAATCATCTCGAATCCGTCTCAAACTCACCCAATTACCTCAGAAAAACACTGGGAATCACGAAAGCAACGAACCCAAGCAACAAAACAACACAAACAACAAAGAAAACACACAAACAAGAGAGATCTCATGCTTAGATCAACCATGGTCAAGCACTCACCTCAAGAACAGGAAGATTGGATTGAGAAACGTGGAAAACAACACCTCCAGAAGCTCCCCCTTCGTTTCCAGCAACAGCTAACCCTCCTACAGCCTCAGATCTCTCCAAAAACCCCAAGAACAAACCCAGAAAGTCACAAAAACGTTTTCTCTCTTTTCTCTCTTTCTCTTTCTCTCAAAAGCGGCGACTACCAACAAAATAACACGACCTAGGGTCGTTTTCCCCTTTTACACACGATTTAGGGATTTTAATTGAACCAAACTGAACCAATCGACAATTACATCAAACCCGACCAAACCGGAAAAACATGGTGTCGATCGATGCCACCAAGGGTGTCGATCGACACCCACACCAAATTTACAAAAATTGGTTCGCGGATGTTACAATTCTCCCCCACCAATAAGGATTCGTCCTCGAATCCCGCAAAACCGTCCAACTGTCAAAGACCTCCGTGCCACCGTCAACACGGCCCTCACGTCCCCGCCCGAACTAAATACCGTCAGCCCAGGTTTCCCGTGCACTGTCGCAACAGCCCGCACACCTCCGACTGAACCACGAGGTCTCCCTCTAGTCAATATACTCACATCAAAGACACTATTTGCTCACAACTCAGTGCTTCCCCCGTCCGTGGTCGCAACCAACGAATCATGCCGGCTCGCTATCAGGCCAACCGCCTTAAGCTACGGCATCCAGGAAGTCACTCACACACACACTCCCCCCGCTCTAAGGTCGCAACCTTCGAGTCATACCGGCTCACTGCCAGGCCACAGCCTACAGCTACGGTATCCAGGGAATCTCACCTAAATATCGTCAGCCAAGGTTTCCCGTGCACTGTCGCAACAGCCCGCACACCTCCGACTGAACCACGAGGTCTCCCTCTAGTCAATATACTCACATCAAAGACACTATTTGCTCACAACTCAGTGCTTCCCCCGTCCGTGGTCGCAACCAACGAATCATGCCGGCTCGCTATCAGGCCAACCGCCTTAAGCTACGGCATCCAGGAAGTCACTCACACACACACTCCCCCCGCTCTCAGGTCGCAACCTTCGAGTCATACCGGCTCACTGC
>NC_025693.1:16670856-16671870 GCF_000633955.1 Camelina sativa
GCGAAATGATCGTCAAGTACAGACGTTTTTCAGGAAGTTTCAAGATGACCCTGAGTTGAATCGTTTATGTGTAACTGTAAGTGAATACACTGTAGTTTTCTTACTGCATTAGTATGTCTTTCTTATATTTGATGTTTTTTTTTGTTTTTTTATGTAGCTGCCTATTGATTCTGGGAATGTAGAAAGTAATACTATGTCAGCTACTTTCGAGAACAACCGATGCATTCAAGGTTTTCAGTTTTCGAATAGTGATATATCTGTTGCATCAGTTCGTTATCTAACAACCAAGGTAAAGTTGGCTCTATTTTTTTACTCAAAAAACAATGTCTTTCAAATCATAGAATACATATGTGTTTTTTGTAATAGGTGCTTGCTGTGAAGAATAGAGTCATATATATTAGAATCTTTCTTTGTGCATTAAGAAGGATATGGTGAAATGAAGTCTGATATTTATATGTTAGGAAAGTCATCCTAAAGTCTTTATCAGATATTCCCTAATTGTTACATTTTATATGTAGGATTTTCATGAACCAAGTGGAAGTGGCGCCACAGTTTCTGAATCACATGCTGATACCTGTTCAACTGCTGAAAAAGTGATTTATGATGGTATTCCTAGAGGTTTTTCACATCACACTCAAGGGACTGATTATATACATGAGGGGAAATATTTCAAAAACAAAGCAGGGTTGATGATGAAGATGCGGCTGTTTGCACTTGAGTTCAAGTTTGAGTTCAGATCTTTGTGGTCAGATAGAACGAGATTGAGATTGGGTTGTTTCGATCCTAGTTGCAACTGGAAGATGCATGCAATGAAGCTCAAGTCATCTGATTTCTTTGTAGTGATTAAGTATATGGGAGAACACAATTGTGATACAACATACAGGAATGCGAACCATAGGCAAGCCACTGCAAAACTGCTTGGTTCTTTATTTGCAGTCATTTTGCAGAAAAGAAGGCTGGACTCAAACCAAAACAGATAATTGAGAGAGTTAGATTAGATCATGGTGTTCATAT
>NC_025693.1:16671930-16676666 GCF_000633955.1 Camelina sativa
CTTTTCTCTCTTTCTCTTTCTCTCAAAAGCGGCGACTACCAACAAAACAACACGACCTAGGGTCGTTTCCCCCTTTTACACACGATTTAGGGATTTTAATTGAACCAAACCGAACCAATCGACAATTAAATCAAACCCGACAAAACCGGAAAAACATGGTGTCGATCGATGCCACCAAGGGTGTCGATCGACACCCACACCAAATTTGCAAAAATTGGTTCGCGGATGTTACAGATACGATGGCACCAACTTTTCCGACGAGATCTTCTGGTAACGATTAGCTCCGTCGTTGTGTCCCATCTAGCTCTGATGTCAGTTTAGTGATCGATCCTGCTTAATTTGGTAGTGGTTCCTCTCGATTCGCAAGTTCAATTTGGTAGTGGTTCCTCTCGATTCATATTAAGATCTAGCCTCAATCGCAAGATGATCTCTAACCTGATTAGTGACTATGATTGAGTTATACTCTGTTTGTGGGGAGTGGAAACAAAATGATAGAGGAGTATGAGATTTTGCAATTGATTCTAAAAAAGGAGGATCTCTTAGTGAAGTAGATGAGAATATCACATATAAGGTTTTAGCTGAGATGGTAATTGAAGATTTTGGACTTGATTGTTTAGTGAATGATATTAAACTTAGCTATAGGCTTTCTTCAAGGATGAATTTGATGGTAGAAGATTCTCCACCAATGTATTTGCGAAATGATCGTCAAGTACAGACGTTTTTCAGGAAGTTTCAAGATGACCCTGAGTTGAATCGTTTATGTGTAACTGTAAGTGAATACACTGTAGTTTTCTTACTGCATTAGTATGTCTTTCTTATATTTGATGTTTTTTTTTGTTTTTTTATGTAGCTGCCTATTGATTCTGGGAATGTAGAAAGTAATACTATGTCAGCTACTTTCGAGAACAACCGATGCATTCAAGGTTTTCAGTTTTCGAATAGTGATATATCTGTTGCATCAGTTCGTTATCTAACAACCAAGGTAAAGTTGGCTCTATTTTTTTACTCAAAAAACAATGTCTTTCAAATCATAGAATACATATGTGTTTTTTGTAATAGGTGCTTGCTGTGAAGAATAGAGTCATATATATTAGAATCTTTCTTTGTGCATTAAGAAGGATATGGTGAAATGAAGTCTGATATTTATATGTTAGGAAAGTCATCCTAAAGTCTTTATCAGATATTCCCTAATTGTTACATTTTATATGTAGGATTTTCATGAACCAAGTGGAAGTGGCGCCACAGTTTCTGAATCACATGCTGATACCTGTTCAACTGCTGAAAAAGTGATTTATGATGGTATTCCTAGAGGTTTTTCACATCACACTCAAGGGACTGATTATATACATGAGGGGAAATATTTCAAAAACAAAGCAGAGTTGATGATGAAGATGCGGCTGTTTGCACTTGAGTTCAAGTTTGAGTTCAGATCTTTGTGGTCAGATAGAACGAGATTGAGATTGGGTTGTTTCGATCCTAGTTGCAACTGGAAGATGCATGCAATGAAGCTCAAGTCATCTGATTTCTTTGTAGTGATTAAGTATATGGGAGAACACAATTGTGATACAACATACAGGAATGCGAACCATAGGCAAGCCACTGCAAAACTCCTTGGTTCTTTTATTTGCAGTCATTTTGCAGAAAAGAAGGCTGGACTCAAGCCAAAACAGATAATTGAGAGAGTTAGATTAGATCATGGTGTTCATATACAATACAAAAAAGCTTGGAGAGCAAAAGAGGCAGCTCAGATTTTGGTTAGAGGAACTCCTGAGGACAGTTACCACAACATAGCAAAATGGTTGTTCATGGCTAAGGAAAGAAATCCAGGATCAGTTGTTTATCTTGAGATGGATTCTGGTACTAAATTCAAATATGTGTTCATTGCATTCGGTCCATCGATAAGAGGTTTTGATTTGCTGAGAAGAGTGATTGCAGTAGATGGTACCTTCTTGAAGGGGAAATTTAAAGGAACTTTATTAGTAGCTACAACACAAGATGGAGATCAACACCTATACCCGATAGCCTTTGCTATTGTTGATTCAGAAAATGATAAATCTTGGAATTTGTTTTTAGGTGTCTTCGTACTATCATACCTGATGCCCCAGATTTGGTGTTTGTCTCTGATTGTGCATCGTCCATTGCAAAAGCACTTACAGAGTTGTATCCAGCATCACATCATGGAATCTGCAAATACCACCTTGGAAACAACATCAAAGTAAGTTTCAAGGGTCAATCATATTTGCCACTTGTTGAATCTGCAGCCATTGCTTATACTCGTGAAGAGTTTGCTAAAATATTCATCTAGATTCAAGATGCAAATCCTAAGTTGGCTGAGTGTTTACAAAAGGCCGATTTCAGAAAGTGGGCTTGTTCCTATGCTCCTTCAAATCGTTACAATATTATGACAACAAACATTGCAGAATCATTTAATTCGATGTTGAAAGAACCACGAGAGTTGCCAGTTCCTTCTCTTCTTGAGACAATCAGGTTAACTTTGACTTCGTGGTTTCATGAGAGACGTGAAAAGGCTGCTAAACATGACAAGCTTGTCACGCTGCAAGTAGTGAAGAAGTTGGTATCAAGATTCTCAGATGCAATGAAACTTGACGTTTTCCAAGTTGATGAAGACGAGTTTGAGGTGAAGGACAACATTAACAAGTTTATTGTTTACTTGAAGAACATGCATTTCAGTTGCTGTGTTTTTGACATCGACAAAATTTCGTGCATTCACGCCATTGTTGCTGCGAAGCGTTCAAATAGGGATGAAAATAAGTTTGTTCATGTTTGCTACTTGACTGAGACATGGGCTAAAGTATATGCTGAAAGCATACACCCGAATGGAGATATAAAAGATTGGATTTTCCCTGATTCTATAGAAGAATTCTTTTGTGCACCTCCATTTAGTAAGCCAAACAGTGGGAGACCACCAAAAAAAAGAAAGCGATCTGATGGAGAATTTGGGGTGCCAGGTTCAAAGTCTCAGAGTCACAAGTGCAGTAGATGTGGCACAGCAGGACACAATAAGAGTACATGCCGACTTCCCATATGATTATCGGTTAGTGATAACTTTTATACAACAAAGCTATATGTTGAATCTGTGACATTTTTGGGATATGTATTTTAACATTTTTCATTCATTTTTTTTGTAGGTGTTGTAGAGGATGATACAACTAGGATGATGTGTTTCATACTTTACAGTATTCTATTCTTTAATTTCAATTTATAGTTTTCATTTGATTGGGTAGCCATTCTGTTATGTGAAACATTAAGACAACATACTTTTATACTGTAAAGGAATGTCATCCTGAATTTCAGAAACTCCTTCCTAAATATAATTAAGTTTTTTAGCAGATATAATTTGTCTTACCTTTATGTTGTTATTTATGAAAGCTTTCAGTTTCTTTAACACACATTCTTGTTTTTGTGTGTTTTTATAGGTTGGGAATGCATTTATGCATCATTATTTCTTAAATTACATACCTACACTATTAGGGATTGCTATCCTAAATAACAAAATAGCCTTCCTAAAATAAATAGCCTATATATTTCATCATATATATTAAAGCTTATAACATATTCCCGAATAACAGGCTTTGGTCTACTGGTTACTCTCCCACTTGTAAATTCTTGATGTTGCGGGTTCGAACCTCCTGGATGCGCATTTGAGGAATGCCATCCTTATTTTTTGTAATCCCTTCCTAAATGTTTGACCATATATATTAAAGCTTATTATTAATTCCCGAATAACAGGCTTTGGCCTACTGGTTACTCTCCCACTTGTAAATTCTCGATGTCGCAGGTTCAAACCTCCTGGATGCGCATTTTGAGGAATGCCATCCTTATTTTTTGTAATCCCTTCCAAAATGTTTGACGATATATATTAAAGCTTATTACTAATTATTGAATAACAGGCTTTGGCCTACTGGTTACTCTCCCACTTGTAAATTCTCGATGTCGCGGGTTCGAACCTCCTGGATGCGCATTTGAGGAATGCCATCCTTATTTTTTGTAATCTCTTCCTAAATGTTTGACCATATATAAAGCTTATAACATATTCTCGAATAATAGGCTTTGGCCTACTGGTTACTCTCCCACTTGTAAATTCTTAATGTCGCGGGTTCGAACCTCTTGGATGCGCATTTGAGGAATGCCATCCTAATTTTTTGTAATCCCTTCCTAATTGTCTTCCTAAATGTTTGACCATATATATTAAAGCTTATAACATATTCCTGAATAACAGGCTTTGGCCTATTGGTTACTCTCCCACTTGTAAATTCTCGATGTCGCGAGTTCGAACCTCTTGGATGAGCATTTTATTAATGCCATCCTTATTTTTTGTAATCCCTTCCTAAATGTTTGACATTATATATTAAAGCTTATAACATATTCCTAAATAACAGGCTTTAGCCTACTGGTTACTCTCCCACTTCTAAATTCTCAATGTTGCGGGTTCGATCCTCCTAGATGCGCATTTGAGGAAAGCCATCCTGATTTTCTATAAACCCTTCCTAAATAATTTTCATTCTTTCCCTAATCTGTACAAATACCATCCAAAATAAGAAAAGTTTCACAAAACACACCATTTACTAAGTATCTTTAACATTTAAATCATAATCCCAAAACACATAACTTATGATTCCAATAAATTCATTGTAAATTTATAAATCCAAAGAAAAGTCTACCATCTGAAAACAAAAAATCAACCTCTAAACATCTCAATCTTCTTAAGAATGATA
>NC_025693.1:16677741-16687112 GCF_000633955.1 Camelina sativa
ATCATAATCAAATAAGTTCTTACCTGCAATTGGCTTAACATGAGTTTCCACCAAGTCACCTTTACTCTCATGAGTTCGACAATCAAAAACAGTAATCTTCCTGGACTTGAAGCTTATTTCCATACCAATGAACTGTTTGTATTTAGAGTTATAGGCAATACCATAAACTCCCTCGAGATCCTGCCACTTCTCAGTAGGAAGACAAACCGAAGGCAACTTCCCACTCACAATATCAGTGACTTCTTTTGGAAACACATGTTGTGATTTAAAGTTATCCTTCTTGAAACTGAAGTATCCAGCTTTCAATTTTAAAAAGAAGTCTGGCCTCACAAAGGTTGATTTTGCAAGTCTCTTGTTGTGAAAATAAATGGGATCCTTGTTTCTTCTCAACCAAAGTAATCCCAAAGCTGCATCAATATGCTACATTAAAAAAAAAAAAAAATACTTATAGTGTATTAGGAGAAATAGACACGATAATAATTGATAATCTGACATTCAGGATAGGATTCATGAATCCACCCAACACAAAAGAAACTGAAACAAAATTTGTGAGCAGTACCGTTTCTTGCAATTTCTTCTCTGGTCTTCCCAGCAAATGTATCCAATGTGAGGTTAATGGTTCTGTATCCGTTATTACCCTGGAATTATCAAAAAACATTCTCTTATACTTGGATAAAAACTTAATTTTTAAAGTTGACAAGAATTGTTAAAACTTCACACTAACCCTGTTATGATATTTGAGCTCTTCCAAGAATTCAATTCTTCAATGTCATTGAAAGATGGAGACAGGAAAGGGTTGAACATTGGAGGAATAGCAGATGTGGCAGGGTTTCTTGGTGCTTTATATGGAGTAATGGTTGAAAATGATGGAGTTGTGAGCCGATTGCTTCGCCTTGGAACATGCTTCTCACCTTCACCATCATCTTTTTGCTTCTCACCATCACCATCAACTCTTTGCTTCTTTCTTGGAATTTCTTATCCAGCTTTCTCTTTTTTTTTCTGAAATCAAGATGTAACAAAGAAACGTGTTTATGAATGTCCTCTTTGTACTTTTTACAAAAATCAGCAATGATATATACAAAACAAACAAGAACTAAATTAAATTGACATACCTCAGGTGAACTAAAACATTTAAGATCAAATGATGGTCCCTCGTCTTGTGGATTTTGTTATCTTCTTTTTCATCATCACCATCATTTGGGCTCACTCCTTCTGGTACATGATCTTCTTCTTTATCAAGACCATCATTTAGATTCTCACCTTCATCCGCATGATGACTTTGATTGTCATCACCTTCCTGAAGGTTCACTTCATCATCACCTTCCCGAGGAAGGTTCTCTTCATCATCACCTTCCTGAGGAAGGTTCTCTTCATCATCACCTTCATGAGGAAGGTTCTCCTCATCACCCTACAAGAAAAACACGTTTTAGAACCTTTTTTAGCTTAAGAAGACTTTCCTACAAAATTAAATCACAGGAAAAAGTTGTATAATAAATCTTACATCAACAGCTGAATCGAGCTTCTGGGTCATCTCCTCAGTGATGGTATTGAGCTTTTCGGTTAACTCCTCCGTTTGGGTTAACTCCTTCGTTTGGTTTTCCCTTGGAGTAAAGAACTGGATATGAATTATTTCACTTGTCAATATAATGTGTTAGAATATTTTTAAAAAGTTCTAAGAATCATTTCATTTACCTCAGTAGTTAAAACTTCTGGATTTGGTTCACTTTCATTCTCTCTATCGAAGAACCGAATTTGTTCTTCTCCAAAAAATTCTTCTTTCTTTGATTTGTCCATCAAAATACTGATTCCGTTTTCAAGAATTGCCTTCACTCTTCCTTTGCTCCTTTTGTTCTCATACCTAACTTCAACACCAATTGTATTTGAAAAAAAACATTAGAAGCTTTTAATACATTGATTAAGAATACTTCCCCTATCATTCAAAATACAAGTACCAAACCAATTATTACCTCCTTAGGAATCTGAATCTCAGAAGTCAGAGCCACATGCACTGTTTTTTGTTCAGTGGTAGACATGTTAGATGGTCGGATCCCATTACCACACTGCAAATATAAATGTTTTTAGGAAGCTTTAGTGCATAATTAAGAATACTTTCCCTAATATTCAAAGTACAAATAAGAAACAGATTCTTACCTCCTTAGGAATCTGAGTCTCAGATGTATATTGTTCAGTGGGAGAATTGTTAGTCGGACGAATCTCATCACCACTCTGCAAGTACAAATCGTTTTTAGGAAGCATTAGTACATAATCAAGACTACTTTCCCTAAAATTAATTTACAAGTAAGATACCAATTCTTTACCTCTATAGGAATCTGAGAGTCAGGAATCTGAGAGTCAGGAACCTGAGTCACATGCTCCGTATTTTGTTCAGCGCATGGAGAACTGGGGAATGGAGGGTTTGAAATTTGAGAACTAGGAAATGTAGGCATTCCACTATCTTGGTGTAGATCCTACAACACAAAATGAAAACGGTTAGAAGTTACATTCATGAAAAAAAATTCTTAAAGAGAAAATTTGTTTTACCTGATCGTCTGTATTGGTAGGTTTATATCTTCCCAGACTCTCTTCTATTTTCGATAGCCTGCAATTGATATCTTTGAATCCATCTGTAACAATATTGTACAGCTTGTCTAGTTTCTCCATTAGTGACTCTCCAGAAGAGGATGGCTTTAGTCTCTCCTTGTTACGGAACTAGAAAGATTTCTTAGCAATATCTTCCATCACTGCACCAACATCCAATGCCTTTTTCCCCCCAGTCTTCAATTGTCAATTTGTATCCCTTGTTCACTACTTCTGTTAACATACTCAAATCTTGATCAGGAGTGTCTTCCAAGAAGACTGTATCTTCTGCATCATCAGGTATCGATGGTAAGATGTGAATAACCTTGAGCTGCACACAAACAATTTCTGTTTAGTTAGACAGTCCTAAATTACTATTAGTCCTTCTTAAAATTAAAGAGAATATAACTTACATGGTTTGATGATTCAATGTTCTCCACTTGAGCAATCGATGGATTAACTGTATGTGTGTATCTTTTTCACACAGGTATGTTGTTGGTCGCTCAATTACACTCAATGTACTGAAAGCAGACTTTAACATAGGAACAGACTCAAGGATCCACAAGTGCAATGCCAACGGATATCCATGTATGTAATATTTATTCTTCCTCAGATTTAATTCGACATTCTTCTTTACTGATTTAATCAGAAGATTATATGCATCTTTTCCCCACGGATAATTAGCCAAAACATCCAGATGTTGAGCCCTCTTAAGGTTTTTTGCAGGAAGCCTGTTACCTTTGTACCTCTGAAGGAAGATGCATTCTATAAGGATCAGCATCGCAAGAGAGAACCTTTCATCTGCTTCCTCTGGATCAGTTTCTTGTAGAATATCCAAAAGATCTTTATATGTGTGAGCATCTTCAGTGTTAGCCCAGTTATAACGATTCTGCCGTTGATCTTCATCACCTCCCCATTCAGTGCATTTCAATCCAGTGACCATATGGAATTCTCTTATTGAGAATCTCATAGGCTGTCCTCCAAAATGCATCCATATCTCATTTTTCTTTGATACCTTTAAACTCCTGCTCAGAAAACAGTGCACCATTTTCCCTGACATCATCAGTCCTCTGTTGATAACCTTCAAAATTGGTCCTAGGAAGGAATTCTTGATCCTCTCATACTCTGCAACCAAGAGGATGCTTTTCACTTTTGTGATGCCATCATTGTTTACAAACTAGTTTATCGTCACGTCTGATCTCGGTTCCTCTCCAATGTTGAAACAAAGTTCAGGAAGTTTGATTTCTATAGGGAAAGAATCACCCATATCCTGCAACATATAAAAGAAAGAGAAGAAACGCATATCGTGTCAGGAAATTGATCCTAAATTATATAGATTCTTTCATGAATTTTAAAAACCTAGCATCGCCATTGTACTCAACAAAACGTGAGAACTATCATCCCCTTTGAACTCGCTCTTGGCCATGACTATCATCCCCAAAATTATCATCCCCATTGTACTCAACAAAACTATCATCCACATTGTAACCCACAATTTAGAATATTTTTTTACTAGAAAATCATAAGAATCTACTAAATTTTTCACCCAAATTGTTTAGGTTTTTGTTTCACACACAATTGTTTCAAATATCACAAACAATCATTTCAAATTACACCCAAATCATAAGAATTTACTAAAATTTTCACCCAAAATTGTTTAGGTTTTTGTTTCACACACAATCGTTTCAAATATCACTCACAGTCATTTCAAATTACACCAAAATCATAAGAATCTACGAAAATATCACACACACACACAATCGTTTCAAATTTCACAAAATCAAATCGTAAATCACACAATCGAGAACAATTCATTAAAATGGATCTGAAGCTTACTTATAAATGGCAATAAACCGATGATAAAGTGTCGCGTGGTGAAGATTGATCAAACAAGAAGATCAGCGGAGACGAGATTCAGCAAAAGCACTGACGACGAGGAAAAACAAGGCTAGATCTCGATCTGTATATAGAGGATTTTTTGGTGGTAAGGTGATCTCGATCAAGGTATTCTCGAAACAGCGACTCGAAGGAAGGTATTACTGAAATGGCGAGATATGCCGGCGACGAGAGTCCGATGATTAGTCTTTTCGTCTCAAGAGAGAGGAGACGCAAACGAGGGTTTGAGAAATGTGAGGATATTTTCGTCAGATGTTTTAATTAGAATTGTTAGAAATGGAAATTATTGGGTCTGGTGGTATTTTTGACCCAAAAACTAAAAATAATGGTATCCATGACAATTGCCCTTTTGCTAACGATAGTTACGACATATTTATAATTAATGGCATATTTATTTTTCACGATATACATATTTATAAAAACACCACGAACTTTCATAATATATGGCAAGTTAGATATAATATCTTACAGGTTTATTTTTCACAGTTATTTCAGATTTATATTTTTCATTAATTATCTATCATAAAAAATTTGTTTTCGGTTACTTCAGATTTTTGTTTTAAATCAAACCAAAAATCTATCAACGTTTTTAAAAAATTACTATAATAACCAATATGATGACTAATTAATAATACTAGGTAACAACCCATCACTATGTACGGGATAAATCAATTTAAAGAAAATTATTATAGTAAAGTTATTATCCTAGAGCCATTAACTGTTTGTGTCAAACATAATATGTAACTAAAGTTTTTTATTTATTTATTCAAATCTGCGTTTTCGTATAAATATATGTTTCACCCGTGAAATCTTTGATTGTGTAAGAAGTTTTATGGTAAATAAAATATTGATAAAATGTTACTGTTTATTGCAACATGTATTTTGTGTGGTTTAAAAATCAAATTCATACCTTTTATGTTTTATTTTGTAATCATAACTGTAACATACGCGAACCAAATATTGTATTTTTAGTGTGAGTGTCGATCGACACCCTTGGTGTATCGATCGACACCCTGTGTTACGGTTTGGTCGGGTTTGTTTTAATTGCTGTTTGGTTCGGTTTGGTTCAATTAGAAATCCCTAAATCATATTTTATAAGTGAAGGAGCGACGAATTAAGGGTTTAGAGAGTTTTGTTTGTCGCCGTTAAGTGAGAAAAGAGAGAAAAGGAGAGAAAGCATTGGAGAGTGGTTCTGTGAGTTTCTGGGTCTGTTCTTGGCGTTTTTGGAAGGATCTGTGGCTGGAGAAGGAAGAGCTGTTGCTGGGAACGAAGGAGAAGGTTCCTAAGGTGTTGTTTCCACCGTTTCTCAACCCAATCTTCCTGTAAAAGAGGTGAGTGCTTGACCATGGTTGATCTAAGCATGAGATCTCTTTTGTTTGGGTGTTTCCTTGTTGCTTGTGGTGTTTGCTTGCTTGGGTTCGTTGTTTTCGTGTTTACCATAGGTGTTTGGGTGAGTTTGAGACGGTTTCGAGATGAATTGAAACGGGGGATCGATCGCGTTCGTGCAGTTCGTGTCTGCAGAAGAAGCATCGATCGACACCGTGTAGCATCGGTCGACACCATGTCGTGAAGCATCGATCGACACCGTGTAGCATCGGTCGACACCATGTCGTGAAGCATCGATCGACACCGATGTAGCATTGGTCGACACTAGTCTTATCCGAGACTTGTTTTCCTGGTTTGATGTATTGTTGTGTGTTTGTATGTTTGCTTAAACATGAGAGTCTCAAATGCTTGTGTGTATAATCTAGTAGATGGAAGGACGGCCTCACTAAGTATTTATGATAATACTTACGCATCTCAATTGTTGTTTGTGGTGTGCAGGTATGTGACATGGAATCATGGCGATGAGGAGGAGGATGATCTAGGGTCTCGTTTGTGTGTTATTGGATTTATTGGTTATGTTGTTGGAACCTTGGTTAGTGTTATGTTGGGTTGCTGGATAGAAGGATTAGAAATCTCCTATTAATAGAACTTTTTGGCCAAAAAGCTGAGGTGTCAGCATTACAGAGCTCAAGACACTATTTCCTTTATTTGTCATCAGCTTTTAAAAATATTTACATTTATTTACCATTGTATTTTTTCAAAATTATATTTTCATAAAATCTTTAAAATGAATTTTAAGAACCCTTTGTTCATATGATATAATAATATAAAATTGATATTATAATAACTCTCACGTGTTAAATTTAATTATTATACAATTTTTTTTTATAAATATATACTACACAATCGAATTTTAAATATTTCAATTACCCATAAATATAATAGATTTTGTAAATAAAAATTACAGTAAAAACATTAAATAAATATTTTATACCGCACTATGTGCGGGTTGTTACCTAGTGTTATTGTATTGATTATGTATCATTGGTATGTTTCCGCTGTGCATGTTATTGGATGTTGGTTTACTATTGGTTGGTTTAATTAAGTAGTATGGGATGCTTAATTATATATTGTATATTATTAAAAAAAAAAGGGTCGGGTTGTTTCAATAACAATATTGCATGTTTCTTATGTAACCATAACAACATATACTAAATTACTCGGTAGTTTAATTATTTAATTTTATTATATATTAGTAACAGTCGTATTCTAAATTAAATTTCTGAAGATAGTCTAATTTATTGATTTGATATATTTAAATATTTTGAGTTAGTCGGATTGTTAATATTTTCTATAAATGATGGATTATTATCAAAAAACCATTCTGAAAAAATTAATGAAATTCCAAAATCAACATATAAGAATACATTTCACCCGTGAAATATGTGAACATGGTAAAGAAAATATTTATAAAATGTTACAATTTATGGCAATATATATATATATATATATATATTTGTGTGCTTTAAAAATTAAATTTATATTTATGGTTGATCGAGTAACTATAACAATTTTGTATAATCTAATAATCACTCATTTTAAATATATTATGATTTTTTTTGGCTACTAAGTTTATTTATAATGATAAGGGTTATTGTCTCATTCTTTTTAGTAGCACATAGATTAATGTACAATTAAAATGTATATTCCTATTCAGTGATCAATATTTCCATTTTTGATGAATAATCACACTAAATGTTGAGATTATTTATTTTACATACTTAGATATATATATAAATAATCACACATAATGATATCTCTTCATTTGTTGTCGTTTTTATATTTATTTATGAATATATATAAATATATATTTATTGGGAATTGAGTTTCTTTTAATGAGTTGGAGATAATTTAGGAGTAATATTCTTTTTTTATAATCAATTATAATAACTATTGAAAGCTTGTTATTTAAATTATTATGGTAATAATACTAACATAAAAACAACATTTTGTTAATAAGTTATATGTTCTTTATTTTTAGGGTATTAACTTTATATTAATTGATATGTTTTATAGCTTTTTCAGAATATTTTACTTATGTTAATTTTAAGAAATCAATATTTATATTTATATAACTTTAACTTGTATATTTGTAAGTAAATTTTAGTGAAATTTTGTCTTGAAATAGTATGTAATTATTTAATTAGTTTTAATATGTGATATTTAAATTTGTGTGAAAAATGATGACATATCTAATTATTATTCAGTTAATTTTTAAAAAAATAAACATAATGGCATGTTAATGTAATTAAGTAGAAAATTTAAGGATATTTTGCTAAAAGTGCACAGAGCTCTCTGGCGGCGACACATCAGCTTTTTCAAAAGTGTGTTTCTCTATTAATATATAGGGGATGCGTAAAAGTGTTACATAAATTATGGTATAATGATTACCAATAATATAGTCAAACATTAATTTTGATAAATCATAAAGGTAGGTTTTTATGTTACGTGGTCAATTATGTTAAGTAGGCTGCAAATGCTGACCCCATAAGTAGGCACTTAGTTAAAGACAGAAGCATAATCATAAATAAAACATAACTAAGAACAGTCCCAAAATTATAAAGTCCATTTCACACATATACAAACCCCATTTTTTTTTGGTAACAGTATAAACACTATATTAGATCACTTAGACCATCATCACTTAGACCATCATTACTGCAGTAATGATGACATCGTTACTTTAAAAAAAATATTATTTTAATCATATATATATATTTATATTTTTATTAATGGCAACCATTAGAAATACGACACGTGGCTATTTGTTAAGAGTAACGATTCTTCAGCAAGTCACTCAAACACCGATTTTTTAATTTTTTTCTTCTCTTTTATTATTATATATTATTTTTTAAGCAATCCTCTTTCTGAGTAATCCCACTAATGATGCTCTTATTATTCTTATTTTATTAAATTTTTAGAAAAACATGATTTTTAATTATTTTTTGTTGAAGGTATAATATTATTGCCCTCGGTCAAATTAATTTCTAGATTCGACACTGGAACTATATATATACACATATCATAATTTAGTATAAGTCATCATAGTGTAAATTCTTTGGAGGTTGAATTGACACTTATATGTCAATTTCTTTATTTAAATATGAAAGTTACATTAGCTGGTCTACTGTGCTCTCAACACACCAAAACAATTTCATGAAATATTAATAGAAAATATTTGAATTTACTGAATCAATACCGGTTTCTAGTAGTAGAAAAATATCTACTGTGGAAAATGGTCACGCACCAATACGTATATATCAACTCTTTGGACTCTTCATGCAATAATTGAGTTAGCTTAGGTGGCTTCCACCAAAAGGAAACATGCACGTTTTTCTTAGAGTTAAATAAATGTCACTTTCTTCCTTTTACTAAAGGCCCATGCAAATTAATTTTCAATAATAGTAGTAAGTTGGATCAGTTATTTAAAGATGTTTCGCAATGCAACCGCTACTGAAAAGAGAGAGAGAGAGAGAGAGAGAGAGAGAGAGAGAGAGAGAGAGAGAGAGAGA
>NC_025693.1:16688880-16700516 GCF_000633955.1 Camelina sativa
AGAGAGAGAGAGAGAGAGAGAGAGAGAGAGAGAGAGAGAGAGAGAGAGAGAGAGAGATATATATATATGCTTCATAATTGTGCGGGAGAGAGCTTTTTATTAAAACCCAAAATTGGAGTTTGGTAGTGGGGAATGGGGGATACTCGTGGCCAGGCTAATTTCTAGTTGCTTTAATTTGAACCGACCAAACTAAATGATTAGTAAATATACTTCAAAGGAAATAGAGGATGTCACGCTAGATAAAAGAATGATAATTGAGTATATATCAACTCTTTGGACTCTTCATGCAATAATTGAGTTAGCTTAGGTGGCTTCCACCAAAAGGAAACATGCAATAATTGAGGGAACGCACCAATACGTATATATCAACTCTTTGGACTCTTCATGCAATAATTGAGTTAGCTTAGGTGGCTTCCACCAAAAGGAAACATGCACGTTTTTCTTAGAGTTAAATAAATGTCACTTTCTTCCTTTTACTAAAGGCCCATGCAAATTAATTTTCAATAATAGTAGTAAGTTGGATCAGTTATTTAAAGATGTTTCGCAATGCAACCGCTACTGAAAAGAGAGAGAGAGAGAGAGAGAGAGAGAGAGAGAGAGAGAGAGAGAGAGAGAGAGAGAGAGAGATATATATGCTTCATAATTGTGCGGGAGAGAGCTTTTTATTAAAACCCAAAATTGGAGTTTGGTAGTGGGGAATGGGGGATACTCGTGGCCAGGCTAATTTCTAGTTGCTTTAATTTGAACCGACCAAACTAAATGATTAGTAAATATACTTCAAAGGAAATAGAGGATGTCACGCTAGATAAAAGAATGATAATAGGAGAGTGGTGGCAATATTGAAAGTTTGAAACCTCACCCTTAATTGCAAAAGACTAACCAATTGCATGCATGAAAGAATTCATAGTAAATCCTGAAAATTTTACATATGGAGCCAACGTGTGAGGCTTTTTTTAATTTTCACTTCGGGACTTTTGGTTTGAAATTTTTTTCATATAGGAAAGGTTTTAGTTCTAACATATGTTGGTGATATATAATATATAATCTGCAACATGACACTACATTATAGGATTGGGTAGATTTGTAATTAATTATGTACTTTAAACTTTTAAAGAGTTAATAAATAATAACTAGAAATGTTTAATCTTAACATATGTATATTGAAAGTAACCCGACTGATCCTCTTGGGTACACACCAAATATTGTAATGAATTTAGTGCGTCACACAAATCAGACAAGCTCAGTTCAGCTAGAGCCAAAGCTTTGGGCAGCCAATTGCGAGGTGGTCTGCTTTTTGTGTTTTTTCAAACGAAGCCGGGGGTCTTGCTTACTTCTGAAATGATTTTCTCCTTCAGTTCGGGCAACATTAATCTGCATAAACAAAGACCATGCATGTTGCAGCAAGAATTGTTATCATGCATGCATTGTCTCCTAGTGGAATAATATAATGCATTATGCATGCATCCCTATCACGTCTTCGGCTTCTCCTACAATGCTATACGAAAGATCGCAAAACACCTCTTGCTACTTTTTCAAGAGAGAACGAAACTTCGTACTTCACAGTTCATAAAAACGGCTCGTTTGAGACTCCCCTTCCGCTTTGACAGGGTTATACGCAACACCATATCTCCGTGACTTAAATAATTCCACTTGAGTCACAGAAATCTGATGTGCATTTGATTTTAGAATTCCTACCTCATTTAGATATATATCGTGCTAATTAATAGCTTACAATTTTGATTTCTTTTTTGTATTTCTGTATTAAACAAAAAATTTCTTATTATTTTTACATATTTTCTCTTTACTTTGTAGTTTTATACAGTAAAAAAACTTTACAGAAATGGTGTGATGTATTATTGATGATTATATTTAGTAATATTTTTTATTACCAATAATGGTAAAACATATAGAAAATTTTTTCAAAAAAAAAAATCAACCTATCTTAGGAGTTCTTGAAACAATGCCATTGATATCTAAACTCACAAAGACCCTGTCAATCCACCCGTCTCCTGCTCAATGGACAATCACTAACACATTTGGATTTTCTCTTTCGATCGTTATTATCGCTATTTCCTTACTCTCTCCAACTAGTTCTGGCCACCTAAACTTCTTACCTGGAAAAATATCTTGTGTTAAGATAGCAATAATATTATTATTGTTTAATAATGAAGTGAAAATAAGAGTGGAAGCAATACCAGCAGCTAGCCCTGAGACGGAGCCGGATATTCGGCAAAATTGAGTGTATCCGGATCCGGATCCGTATCCGGCGGATTCATAGTTTTGATATCCGAATCCGGATCCGTTTATTCGGATATCCGGTTTTCGGAGATCCGTTAAAAAACTCGGATATTCGCCGGATATCCGGATCCGAGAGACAAAAAAAACACGATTTCTTCTTCTCTTTGTCTCTTTCATTCTTTTCCGTAGAAATCGCCGAAGTAGAAGCACCGCCACACCGTTTCTTCGCAACTTGCGTTTCGATCTAGATATGCTCAACGGAGCTGTCACCGTCAAAAACCAAATCATACAACGGCGTAACGAGAACGCTGTAACGGGAACACACTAATGATGGCGGTGGAAACGGCTGGCCATCAAAGAAAGCCTTATCAACTATTTTTCGTCTGGGATCGTCACTAACATCACTGATTTCGGCCATGGGAAGATGAAGGAGTGGTTGACGGCGAAAAGAAAAAAAAAATAAAGGAGGACGAGGTTAGGGTGAAACCCTAATATCCAAAAACATTAATCTGATTATTGGTTTTAATTATGTTTCAGTTTTTATTATTTGGGTTATAAAAATGAAATTTACTACAGGCCCAACAAGATATATAAAGGCTGAATATGATATATAAATAAATATACAGGCCCAACTTTTAATATATATAGAGGTGCCGGATATCCGATCGTAGAATTTACACTATCCGGCTCCGAATCCGGATCCGGCCGGATCCATAATTTCACTATCCGAATCCGGATCCGGTTCAACGGATATCCGGTTTTTCGGAGTGGATAGGAATAGATGTCGGATCGGATAGCGGATCTCGCATAATAGGTCACAGGGCTACCAGCAGCACAACATTCTAGATCTTCACAAGAGCCAGACCAACATGGAGGATAGGGAGGCATCTCTTCTTCTTTTTCTATGTCAACCTAGGTTGCATGGAAAAGGAAACGGATACGCGGAAACGAAACGTTTCGGAAACGGGAAACGGGTTTTTCAAAAATTAAGTAATGGAAACGTGTAGGAAACGTATATATATGTATAGCTATATATATATATATGTATAGCTATATATATATGTATATATATAGAGAGAGATATAATGAATCCTCAAACATAAAAACCATATTAAAAAAATCTGAAACAACACAAATTCAAAACAGAAATATTAAATAGTTTAATTAAAAGTAAAACTGTAAAAAATAAACGTTCAAAATCAATTTTTTGACCATCATCGCAATAGATTTAGGGATTTTAACTTTTAAACTACTAATTATATTATATTTTTTATCATTATATGTATCATGAATTCTTATATTTTCAATTTATTTATTTATTAAATTTTGAAATTATAAAAAAGAGTTTCGGTCGAGTTTCCAAAACAGAAACGGAGTTTCCATTGTGTTTCCAAACAAAGATTTTTAGGAATCGTGTTTCTGTGACTTGTTTCCGAGTTTCTATGAGTTTCCATTTCCGAAACGTTTCGGAAACGGGAAACGCACCTCAAAAAGAGTTTCCATGCAACATAGTCAACTAATACACAACTAGATAGCTATTATTTTACTCTATATTGATGTTCACGTTATATATCCAACTAGATATTCACCCGCGGTACACCGCGGGACTATATTTATAAATAAAAAACAGTTTATATAATTTATTTATAGATTAATTATATACATAACTAAATTTTTTTATGTATCTATTAGATAGTGTGAAAATTGTTTTGTTTGAAGTTTATTGTTTTTTACTATAGGAACTATATCATATAATTTATTAAGTAGTGATTTCTTGAAGAAAAAGACTGTTTGTGTCCTTTTATTTTTCAATTTAAAGATAGTAGTATTGTTATTATGCTGTAATATTCTAAAATATATGTATAGTATAATTTTTGTATTGTAGTTTTGTATGTTTTTTAAACATCTGATTCACTCATTCATCTGAAATTTTGTTGATCTTATTCAACATTAGAGTAATAAGATATGTGAAATTATATACATTGAAGTAATATCTTATTCCCTATTGAAATTTTGGGGAATATATGTGTATATATAATTCCCCATTGAATTTTTTGGTTATTAAGTTTGGAGCCAGTATGTCTGTATATAATTTGATAGAAATAAAAAAATAGTTATTAGCAGAAAAACAACAATTGCAATATCACTATAACTTTTATATATATATATATATATATTGTAATTGGATTTTTTTTTGTGAAATCGTAATTTGATTTTGTTTTTGTTTTGCCTAGATCACTCTAGTCTCAGAAAACAAATATATCATCTTCTTCTTTATTTTCATTGGTCCATTTCCGACATCTCCGCCGTTTTTGACTTTTGGTTAATCGATTTCATATCCTTATTTGTGATGATTTAAAAAGATCATCTTTTGACATTACTTTCCACACCTTGTAGATTTCTTTTACCATTCCATATGTTCTCTTTTCCAACACATACAATAAAGAGAAATGTCTTTCCAATCAGTTTCTTCACTGGATCATGCAAGTTTTCTGGATCCACAATTAAGAATAAAAAAAAATATGGTTTAATAGTTTGACATAAGATAAAGGATATATATATTATTGCAAGAACATATCTCCGAATAGAATAAACAAAAAAATCAATAACAGAACATTGATTTACTTGAGGCCATAGTGGATTGACATGGAGTTGAATACCATCAAAAGAATTAGATAAAAACTTAACACCTGTCATGATAAAGATTATTTAAGCAATGACACAATCATTGATCTTATTTAATCATAAATGAGTCTAACCGGAAGATGTGTTTACTTTTGTAGCCACTTATGTTGTAAAATTTGAGCAGACAAACAACAATACTTCCCTCAGATTTTTGACAGGCTCTAAAAACTTGATCGGCAAAATAATCCCACAACATACTCGCCATTCTTTGATTACTATGTCAAAATATTAGTATTGAAAATCAGAAAATATGACAATTATAACAACAAAATGAATATAGAGAAAACTAAATAGTATGCAAAGGTCACCTTTCATCCCTAAGCTCAAAATCAATATTCAAAGGTGTATCTAATAGTTTTCAGTAAGTTGTGGGTGTTATGTATTCGGTGATGATAATTCTCGTTTAGGTGTAAAATATTTATAGGGTCGATTCTGATTTCTTCTCCAAGGCAATAGTATTTGAGTTAGCAACTAATTAGGGAGAAAAAATCTGTGTAATCAGTTTTATTAAGGAATATGCTAGGAATCACACATTATTACTTTGATTAGGAAGAGATATGATTTTCAAGTTTAGGGAATGTTATATTTAATTAATTAATTATCAAATTAGTAAATAATAATGACTTTGATTATTTAGGAAAGTTGCGATTTAGTGGGAATAATTGTTTGCAAAAATTGAAAATCTTATCATTATTTAATAAATCGTAAATTATAAATTAAAAATATTTAATACAATGGCAGAGTTGTAAATAAGTTGGAACTTGAGGAATTTTTTCATAAATGTTTCTGAAAATGTATATATAGATTGTTATGTTTTTACATATGAAAACAAATAAATGAGTTTGCATACGAGAATGAATTATTGATTTGATTTCCTTTGATTTAATTTTTTATATCCAAACTACAAGCATATTTGTTTATCTATAAAAGTATATACCAAAAAAATCATTTAGGCATTATTGAAAATCGTTTAAGAAAAAAGAAAGAAATCATATATTTTATAGGTTTGACCACGTTAACGATCTACCTTTATGATTTATCAAAATTAAATGTTGACTGTATTATATGCAACCATTTATACTATAACTAGTTTTCCCACAAAAAAATAGAGTAAAATTATGTAAAATAATATTATCTATTATAATATTTTATATAATCATTAATCTGATTTTTACTCAAATTTAAATGCATAAGTTTAACTGAGATAAATATTTTGTTTCCAAATATTTGAGATTGTGTGGTAGAGATATCGATAATAGGAAGTGTTTTATCATATTAAGTTGATTTTCTTTAGAAAAAAAAATAGATGGCTAGAGTACTGGAGATTATCAAAGACTTAGGGGGGTGTATTGAAAACAGAATATGGGAGGATTTGTGATTTTTTAAAAAATCTCTTGTTATTCAACTAGTGATTTTAAAATCACATTTCAAATCCACTGTTATTGAATATGATATTTGTTTAAAATCATTCAAAATCACTCACAATCCACTGTTATTCAATCAACAATTTGTAAAGATTATAACAAATCCACTGTTATTCAAAACCAAATTCTCTTTTTAAAAAAAAAATATAATACTGATTGTGAAAGACTTTGGGTATATTTTTGTAAGGAAAATCCTATTTAAAAGTCTCACCTTCCATTGGGTGTTTTTGAAGGATTGATTTAAAAAAATAAAGTTATGAATTGCAAAATTCTGGTCTCTCTCTCTACCTTACGAATTGCAAAATCTCATCAAATCTCAAACGATTTTTTTTTCAAAAATAGAAAATAATAATAAATCCATCAAACTACCTTAAAAACTCTCTCTAAATCTCCTAAAATCCAGAATATCATAAATCCTTCAAAATCCTTCCAAATTCTGTTTTGAATACACCCGCCTTAGTTCCCTTTGAGATTTAGAAAAAAAAACTATAAATTGTTTCTAAAGGTTTTGGAAAAAAAATACTATCATAAAATCTTTAGAAAGATAACTTAGCTGGTAACTTCAACCCAAGTCGTTGTCAAAGAAAATGAAAGTCGATGTCAGGGAAAAAATTAAAAAAAAAATGAAAATACGCTTTTACTTTAGTTCAACACAAAAAAGTGGCCATGCTAATTTCTAGTTGCTTTGAAGTTTGAACCGACCAAATTAAACTAAACGATTTGTAAAAAAAAATACAGTATACGAGAATAAAAGAATAAAGGAAGTGACGCAAGATAAAAGAAGGGTGGTGGGCCTGGTGGCGATAGAAACCTCAGTCTTACTTGCAAAAAAACTAACCAATTGGATGCATGAAAGAATTCATAATAAAATCCTGAAAATTTTACATGTAGATAGATATAGCCAACGTGTGAGGCATTTTTAAATTTTCACTTTGGACCTTTTAATTTGATTTTTTTATATATGTTAAAGTTTTTTAGTTCCAACATATGTTGGTGATTTATAATTTGCAACATGACACTTATATGATTGGGTATATTCCTAATTAATTATGTAGTTTAAACTTTTAAGGGGTTATTAACGCTTCTGCCCGATTAACTGGGTTATACGCAACACAATCTCGCTTTACTATATTGTCGCGAAAAACTGATGTGTGTTTGGTTTTAGATTTCCGTCATTAAAAATAAAAATAATCATCAATACCATTTACACCATTTACAATAATCTCACATCACACCATTTACAATAATTTTTTTGGTCAAATTAAAATTTTAATTTTTAAAAAGAACGATTTACAATATAAATATTTACTAGACAAGTCTTTTTAAAAATTAGTAAATATTTGACGTGTAGATAAATTAATAAAATGTTATCGTTTCAATATTATTATTTCATAGAAATTTTATTGTATAAAGAAGGGAAATTACCTAGAATATTGCATAAAGTAGGTTTATTATTAGACTAACACGTTGAGATTTCTGTCTTACTAGAATAACACATAAAAGTTTGCAAATTACTTCTATACCTGAGTTGTGTGTTTTATTACGTTTTATGCCATTCTCTTTTAAAACGAAGATCTTAAAAGGGGAAAATAAAAAGATCATAAACCTAAGTCGATCCCTTGAATCTTTGTGTTGTTTGTCTCACGATAGTTGGGTTGAGATCGGCTATTTTTAGATAGCTTGCAGCGTGAAAAGAATCTGTGTGGAGGACGTTTGGCTGGAGGACCACTGACGGCGAGTTGACGGCGAGGTGGTTTGAAGTAGAGGAGGAGGGAAATAAAGCGATTTGCTCAGAGGTAAATTTCTATATCGTGGTTTAGTCTCTATTGCTTACTGTTTTCTTATACCCGAGTATTACATAGTAGGCCTTGTATATTGTATGTTAGTTTTCTGTATGTTGTTGAGCTCTGTTTTTCGGAAGATATTTGTGTGACTTCATGTTGCTTCGTTGCTAATCTAAGCAACAAATGTTTTGTGATATTGAATTAATAACTAAACTAAAGCTTCTGTCGTAGATATGGGGTCAAGCAAGAGGTATCCAAGTAGGTTGTATGGGGTTGGTAATTTTCCACTGCCGATGAGAAGCATGCACCACGATTGTAGTTTGTCCAATCTTGGTGGTTTGAAAGGCTTTGTTGGTGATGAGGTGTATGACAAAATAAGAAAGAATTCGCAGCTGGGAGTTCTATTGGATCTAGCCGAATCTGACTACCTGTTTTGTGGGAAGACCATCCATTATCTATTGTCCAATCAATTGGCAATAAACATTCCTTCGGAGGTATGGTTTTTGGTTGGAGGAAAGCCGCTGAGGTTCTCTCTATATGAATATGAAGAAATTAGTGGTTTGAATTGTGAGAAGATTGATGAAACAGAGTTTGAAGTCGATCATACACCTTTATGGGCGGCTTTAAAGGTGAAAGCTTTTAATGGACCCAACTGGGAGGAGCTAGTTGAGGGTTTGAGAAGCTGCCGTGGGTGGTCTGATGAAATGAAGACGCAGATAGCTCGGTTGTATCTTGTTCATGTTGGAGTGCTTGGTTTATCAAGGAACAGTCGAATACCTCTGGAATACGCTAAAAGGGCGTTGAATGAAGAAGCATTTGAGAGTTTTCAATGGGGTAGGGTTGGATTCAAGAGTTTAGTTGATTCCATCAAAGTCCTTGGGTTACCTAACAATGCTTATACCCTCCATGGATGTGTCCATGTATTGCTGATATGGGCATTTGAGAGCGTCAAGGTGCTGGGGGCTAGCTACGGGAATGTAAGAGAAGGTGTAAATTTGCCTCTGTTAAGGTGAAGAGGAGGGAGGCCAAGGAAGGATATCGAAGCCTTCATATCCGGGAGCAAACTCCTTAATAATGGGGAGGTATGCCTTCAATTTACGTATACATTATTTGTCTGCATTTTTTCTTTGAGATAGATTATTAAAAGTTATGGTATCTGAAATGCAGCTTCAGGTGAAGCATTTAGTACCTAAACCTTTGGAGTTCATATATCCAAATTGGCCAGGAGAGTATTCTGTGTATGGTGTAGGGGAAGGTTTGAAGAAGAAACTGGATAATCTGCTGTTAGACGTGATCAATGGCGAAGTGGATGAAAGAGAATGGGATTGTGTAAAAAAAAAGGAAGGGGGAACATACGAAGAAGAGGGAGAGGAGGCAACATGTTGCAGGGGTAAGTGACGATGATTTCCTTGAAACAGACCCAACCAGCATCCGTAATGTTCCCAATAATGGGAAGGAGCAGAAAGAAAGTGTTGGGGACAAATGTTCAGCAGAGAAGGCGTCTGGAGATAAGCATTCAGGTGTGCAGGGTGAAGATGGTAGTGGAAGGTTATTTACTATGGTTGAAACACTAGGGGCGAAAATGGATAATATTCAGATATCGTTTTCTAGAGCAATAGCGGAAGTTGTGTTCAAACTTCAAGGTATGGAGAGTAGGATGGGTAACTTTGAGAGTGACGTTCAACTATTGAAGAAAGTTGTTATCAACTCAACGGATGGAGGAGCGCATACGCAAGGTCCTCGTACATTAAAAAATGACGAACCGAAAATAGAGGAGGTATGATCTGCGTACTGTATTGATAAAATTGTTATTATATATCTATTGTTCAGTATGAAGTCTTTGTATTTATCTATTCGAGGAAACAATATCAATTTCAGTTTTGTGAAGTTGTATAATTTTGTAATTATTTTGATATATGATTTTTTTCGTACACACAATTTAGCAATTTGTATACTTTGTCTCTAGTTTAACAGCGTCATATTATATTTCAAATGTCTTGTATATAACGTCAAATACATGTCTTTTGTTTCAAGTCATGGCTATATCAGATAAAGCATTCGGACAAGGATGGTTATAAAGTTGCTAGTTGTGTTAGGAATCCGTTAGCCATTAAGGATAAGGTCATGTGGTCTGGGAGTATTAAAATCGAACCAGAGGACAGTGTAGAGCGAATTCCAAAGCAGATGGTAGACAGTGTACAGCGTGTCAAAAGAGTACAGAGTTGGGAGACAGAGGAAGGCGATAAAAGAGCAAAGTATAATGACAAAGTTGATGGAGCAGGTGCTCAACCCGTTCCTATTAATGTTATCCATCCGGTAAGTGGTGGTAACCCTGGCTCGTCGGATCGAAAGTGCGAATCTGTTGTGGATTTAACCAAGGGGACCAGCAGTCCTGCATCGTCTCATACAGTGAAAGATAAGGAGAAAGCCAGGTATTTTGCATATTTGTTACAAAAGGTGTTTCCTCCATCAAGAGAGCTTGATCTTCTATTAGTAGATCCAGTGGGCACCAACATAGGGTTAAACCCTAATGACGAATCAATGCGAGCTGCATTAATGACCCGACGTGAAAGCCACATTGTAGTCCTATCTCCCGCAGTGTACGATCCTTTTAGTGAGGCAAGTCCTGAGAAAATTGCAAAGCTGATGTCCTTCCTAACTGATGATTTGTAAGTCTTCATTTAGAGTTGTATATAATTAGTGTCTATATTCGGATTTGAGGACTACGATCTATAACTGATTTGTTAATTTTGGTATTCAGGGCTAAAGTACCTTGCACTGGAAATGCCGAATTTTATTTTCGCCTCCTGACCCCTAAACAATTGTGGCCAACTACAACATTCGGCTGGTTATGGGATGCGGTAAGCTTCGTAGTTTTGTTCCATAACATTTGACGCAGTTAACTATGGTATACTAATGCCTGATAGATGTCACTCGTGTTGCAGCACATGGTTACAGATATGCATATATTCCGTATTAGGGGGACGCAAACGCCATCCCTATATAAAACAGATCGTATTGCTTTTCTCGATCCTTTGTTTGTTAGTACGTGGGCATTCGAATTCCCTCAAATGGAAGCCTTTAATAAATGGGTTTTTGGAGAAGGTTGTTTTGAGACGTACGTGGGAAGGCTGCCAAAATACGGAATGACACACAAGGTGTGGGTTGACGATATAGACACCCTGCTCTTCCCATACAACCTCGATAACAACCATTGGGTAGCCATCGAAGCTGACTTAGTCCAGCGAAGGCTACGAGTTTACGATAGCATAAATAGCGGTAGAACCGACGAGAGTCTACAGAAGAAGTGTAAGCCGTTCGCAAAAATGATCCCACGTTTGATACAAGCATATCACCGGAGGTACAAAGATGAGAATATCGGGGCGGCGGCATTTAGTTACTACCGGGTGAAAACACTCCCACAGAACTATCAACAAGGTGACTGTGGTGTGTACACGTTGAAGTGCTTAGAGTGTATAGCTCTTGGAGTAAATTACACAGGCCT
>NC_025693.1:16701969-16704707 GCF_000633955.1 Camelina sativa
CGGAGCAGTATGTATCATTATGACGTCTTTCTAACCAGTATATTGCAGGGTCTAGATATGTATCATTATGACGTCTTTCTAACCAGTATTAGTATATGTTAGGCCTTTATCAAATGTGTACGTACAATCAACTAAGTAACGGCCTTATTATGGTCTGTGTACACACGTACATATATTCATCTGAGTACGTACAATCAATTCTCTAACGTTATAGACTTTATTTTTAGGTGCATGGTTGGTGCTTAGTTTCTCTCCATTTTGAGCACACTAACTTGTCCCTACTGGCAATCCTACGTACATTGGCAACATGTAGTTAGAGGAGCGCATACGCAAGGTCCTCGTAAACCCGAAGAAAAACAAAGAAAGCGATGAGTCGCGCTTATTAGAGAAGGAGAGAGGGGGAGTCGGTAGAAAGACGCAACTACCAGTGGCGACGTTTTTTTTTATTTAAATAGCATCACCCTGTCTCCTTTCCAAACCCAGGGTAGAAACAAGTAACAGGAAATTATCAGAAAAAACCATGGAGTTTAGAGTTGATGCCATCGCTGATCTTAGACCAGGAAAAACGAATTGGATTATCCAAGCGAAGGTCTTGAATTCGTGGTATGTTACTGAGTTCTTTCAAAAGCGGGTTCTGCTCCTTGCTGATACACGGGTTAGTCCACTTTGCTTTGTAAAATATTTGCACAAAGTTGTTAACCAACGCAGTGGTCTTATACACAATTGATATGCAATTTATAGGGTGACACAATCGAGGTGGCGTTTTTACCAGGGACCTACAAGAAAATGAGGAAGTATATCTATGATGGTGATTGGTATGAAATTAGGAATTTCAAGGTCATCCAGCCAACACTTAGGGAGAGGAATACACATCATCCTTTCCAAATCAAATTTACTGATGAGTCGACGATGGGCCTGCTCTCACCGGTGAATCAAAAACACTACTTCCGTTTCGAGGATTTGGGTGATATATCTCGAGGGAGAATTACCCATCCCATATCATTCGGTACGCTTATCTTCAATTTTCAATTACACAAATCGTTTGAAACAACGTTAAAAAACGTTTGCTAATTGATATATTTGTGATTATCACTAGTTTTTAGGCCTCATACTAAATAAATAGGTTAGTAGACAATTTCATATCAAAATACATAGGTCGTAACATTTAAAGTATGTGTCTACCCCGAATCAGATGTCTGTGGGTGTGTAGTTGGGGTGGAAGACAGAAGATTGCTCGAGGGGGCAAATGCGGCCAATGAAGTTGTCCTCACCCTACTGAATGGGAGGTAAAGGAGATTTGTGCTACATTTTCAATACATTGGCATTTAAAGTTTTTTCCTATTCTCGTTCTATATTAACATGAGAAAACCGTATGAATGAAACCCTCAAGTGTCGTGCCCTAGATGACTATGCTGCTCGCTTCATAAATGCTTGGGAAGCACTCGGGTGTCATCTTACTTTTACATCCGAACCCGTCTTTTGTATTTTGCGGTTCTGGAAGGTTGGAAGCTACGAAGGTACGTTCGATTTGATAGATCAGATAAAGAAACTAGCCTTGTGAAACCATATACATCTGATTTTATAAATGTTCTGTAGGTGCTTCTTAACTCGTCAACACAACCGCCTCTTCGCAAATCTATATAAAACCATATTTCGAGGGAATGGAACATCACAAGGCGATGTAAGCTGTTTGTTTTCCTACTAAAATATCTAATTGTATTTCTTGCTACTGTCAAATACGTTAATACACTTTCTATATTTACCGCAGATCTGAATTCCCTGGACGTTACTATATAGAATTTATAATGGAGCACGTAGGGGAGAATGCAGTACCTTGAGAATAAAGGAACTAGATGGGCGAAAGGGAGAGCTCAGGGAGTTTAGCATATTGAAAGAACCGCCACAGATCTATGCAATTTATTAACTTTTTGTTTTCCCGGTGTGTGTGTACTTTTGAGTGAACCCATTGTTACGCTGATTCTGGATAATATATGGTTATGTTTTGTCAACAAAATATAAAATTTAGTGTACACAACAATAGTTATCTACGATAAGTGTACATGTAAACACTATCCACCCCTCGCATTATGTCCTCTCTAAGAGCATGTGCATTGGTTGGGACAAAAATTTGGTCCCTCAAATATATTAATCTTATTTTCAGGGTTTCTTAATTTTGGTATGAACATTGGTGTCCCTCAATAATTGGTCCCCTAAAAAAATATATATTTTTTTAATTTTAAAAATTAATTATTTAAATTTATAAGTAAAAACATATTAAAGTTTTAATTAAAATAAAATATATAACATTGACATTAAAAACATAAAAAATTACAAAGTTATAAAAACTTGAAAAAAAAAACAAAACATACAAACCCAAACATACAAACCCATATCGTAGGTTGAGCCCATCCCCAACAAGATTTGGCACAACAGAACCTCCCACACCACCAACATAATCCTTGTATAATTGAGCTAGGATTGGTGGTTTAGCATTACGGCTACGGCCATATCGTTCCGTAAAAGAGCAAGTATGTTCACGACAATATCTGCGAATATGAAACACCGGCAAATCACCCATGGTTGAAGCCCGTATTCTCCATTTACAACCTTTTACCCAACACTCAACGATTAACAATATGGGCGTTGAATATCGAACATTGTAATCATATTTATCTAATACACTCAGCACCCTCAACCTTGCCACCAACGTTTCTTTGCTATCAAACTTATCCCCCACA